>NW_026848189.1:0-122033 GCF_030411735.1 Phialemonium atrogriseum | reverse complement strand
GCTTGTAAATCTGTGTAAGTCTGCGTAATTGATGATGATCTTACAATTTGAGGCCCTGATCACGCTCTTATATGGAAGCGCAGAAAATCTGGTCCGAAGCTGACTCATCCTAGCCTGAAGCGGCCCGTGCCTTTTCCATTCACCACGTTAGCAAATGCTACAAGTCTAGCATTCTTTAACCTAGGCTATAGCAATATAGCTAGAGTTGTTGTAAGAGTTGACAGATTGCCAAGACTAGTCTAATTAGGAAAAGGCTACCAACTTGTTATTAAAGGGCTTTTAGGCTAGGTTAGCTTTGTTATGCTAGTTAAAGCGTTTGCAAGTATCTTAATTATTGCAGTTGCTGCATAGATTATGCTAATCATAGCTATAGTCCTTGTCTTAAGTGTTACTATTGCAGAGTTAGTTGCAAAGCTAAGCGCAGTCTTTGTTGCAGTTTTGATTGCAGTTGTAGGAATTTAAATTGCCTTTCTAATCATTCTTTTAGTTAGTATAATAGTTGTTATGCTAGTTGCTACGCTAGTCATTACGCTAGTTATTACAGCAGTTGTCACATAGGTAGTTAGACTAACGCTAAGAGAACTTGTTATACTAAGTATTAGCTTTAATTTGCAAAAGTAGAATCTTCTTCTCAATATCCTACAAAAAGGTTAGGTAGTTAATACCTTCCTTAAGAGAGTCGATTAGGTTGCAAATAGCTTAATCAAATCTTTCCTATATAGTAGTAAAAAGGTTATTGTCTGCCTACCTTTTAATAGCCTTGGCAAAGCAGTGCTAGCGTTATATATACTAGCATAAGCTGCTATAATCTTCAAAGAATTTGCATAGCAAGAAAGACATAGCCTTAAGCTTCCAAAGGCTTGTCATTTAGTCAAGCTTAAAACGCTTTTGCAAGTCTGCAATAAATCAACCTAGATTGCTTTTAAAAGCATTGCAGTTAGCTAGCATAAGCTTGTTAGTATACTACAACAAGGTTAGGCTATAAAGCAGTGTTAGGATTAAGCTTGTAAAGGCTGCTTTATCCTTTGCCTTTCAAAGAACTTCTAGTTGGTTAAAAAAGGCAAAAACATCAATGTAAACATTTAACTTGCCTTTAGTAATCATCCTATCCTTATTAAAATCCTTTACATTAAGGTTAAATACTTTAACATTGTCTTTCTTTAGACAATAGCCAAAGTAGTTGTTGAAAATGCTAGCTAAGATAGTAAATCGCTTCTATTGCTAAAAGGCTAGGCTATTTTAGTTAGAGAAGGCTAAGCTTTCTTAAGTATAAGCTAAAGTGCTGCAAAGGTTTAACTAGTTGTTAAATTAGGTTTGCTAAAAGCTACTATGCTAATTAAAGCAAGATTAGCTAAGGCAAAGCTAAGTAGTTAACTAGCGTTAAGCTTAGTTAGCTATATCAAAGCGTTTCTCAAAGCAATCTATACGCTTAGAAAAGGCGTTAATATAGGTGTTAAACTTCTTAGCCTAGATTATTAGAAAACCTAGCTTTTTTATAATCAAGTTGTTGCAGTTAGAGGTTAAAAGCCTAAGTCTTTCTTCTTTGTTGTTAGAAAGGCAAAAGAAGTTAGACTTGTGCCTTAACTTATGCTTTTAGAGATTGTTGTATAGGTTATTCTATATAAAATTGCCTGCTTTAAAAGATTCTAAAAGTTAAGTCTTTTAACCTATTATAGTTTTGTCAATATTGTTTAAAGCCTTAAAGCTTAGAAAGGTGTCTTAAAGCTTAGAATACGCTTTAAAGATGTTAATATCTAAGTTAAATAGCTTTTTATTATAGTAGCTTTTCTAAATCTTTGCAATATCTTTGTTAAATTAGTTAATAACTTCAAATACCTAGAGGTTTAAGGTATAGTATTAATTGCTTGATTTGCATAACTAGTTGCAGTTTTAGTAATAGAATTAGGCTGCAATATAGATAGCTAAAAGCTAGTTATTGGTAGGCTTGTTGCATAGATTGTTAATAATGTTGTAATTGTTAATTAGTATGCTGCTATTGTTAAGGTTTTTGTTTTTGTAATTAAAGTAATACTAATTAGTATCTAGTTAATTGTTAGAAAGGTTGCTAGCAAAGCTAGGAGGTTTTTCAGATTGACAGCAAAAAGGACTATCTAAGTAGGCAAGAGTGGCAAAGTCTGCCATTAACAGTCTTGCTTGCATAGGCAAGTGTCTAGAAACCAATTAGGCTATAGTAACTAGTTAGATTAGCAGGTTTAGCGTTGAAGGTAATAGCAATATAAAAGGCAAAACAATGTAAAAGTAGTGTAATGCAATGCAAAGAGTTAAGAAAGAAAGGATTTTCTTTGCAAATAAGTTGGCAAAGAAGGTAGGAAAGTAGTGAATATGCGAGAGACTTGCTAGTGAATACGCAAAAGGCTTAGGTATTTAAAGGTTGGTAAATACTTAAGCAAGTATTTAAACGTTAGTAGGAAGAGGCTTAAATACTTGACAGGTTAGGCTTAAATATTTGACAAGTTTGGTTAAAGCAGGCAAGTAAATAGTGCTTTACGTATAGATTAGTCTAATCAACACGTTAAGAGCTTGCATGTAGCTAACGCTATTTGCAAGCTCTTGGAGTGATTTTGGTATTACTAAAATTAGCAAAAATTAAGGTTTTTGGTGGTTTTGGTTTGTATTATAACTCTAACAAGTATATCTATGCTACTAATTTATAGCGCGTTAGCAAAAGGCTACTTTAATAGCAATCTAGTAATATTATACAAAGTAAAAGTAGTAATGATATTTGGTAGTTTCTATGCAGAGAGTGCATAGGCTTTGACTAACCTACGCTAGCGCATAGGCTAAGTCACAGGCTACTAGGGCTAATTTAGGCCTTGCCTTTACTGTCTATTTACAGCTAGTAGAAACTATCCTTTCTACCTCACCAAGCCTTACTCATTAGTTATGCATTTATTAGCATATAGTTGCTAGCTATTGTAGGTATTTTTTTAACTTTTTAAACTTTACCTATAAGGTTTAGAATATATTTTACTGTATAAAAATTATATTAATATAAAGCCTATAGCTTTAGATATAGCTTAAAAAAGCTTTACTAGAATTTTATTAAGTAATTAATGTTTATTTTAGTATAATGCTAAGTGAAAAAGCATTTTAAATAAAAGCGCTAATTATGCTAATAACTTTAATAATGCTAACCTTTATATATCTTGCTAAAACTTATTTATCTTACCTTTTCTTCTTTAGTTTGCTAACAAATATGCTTATTATAGATTTTTTTAATGCTTTAGCTATTACTTATTGTTGAATTTTAAGCTATTTTTCTAAAAACATTGTATATACTTACAAATCTTTTTAATATTTTTAATATTCTTTGTTTTATTAGCAATCTTATTATACCTTTTGATAAGCAAGGCAATATAATTGTTACTTTTTAACTTTTAAATGCTAGTAGTATTAAAATCTTTTTTAAAGTAAAGTGTAGCTTTACTATATAACTTAAGATTAAAGTCTTAGTTTTAGTTTAGCTTTTTTGAAAGAAAAGGATAAATAATGTTTACAATTAAGATAATTGCAAGCATTAACTAAGATAGTGTTTAATAAGATTAACTAAGGTAATAGTAGTAATATTAAATGCAAAGAGAGAATTTCTATATATTATGTTTTAACTAAAGACTTTGTTTTTATAGCTAAATATTAAGGTTTAAATTATAATTTACTAGGTTTTTAGCATAACTTATTAGCAACTTGCATTAAGTTTAAAGTTAAGTTTAATGTTAAGGGGTTTTACAAACATAGAGTGAAAAGCTAGGTAGGTGACAGTGGTAAAACAGTAGGGAAGTAAGGGGTTTAATGTTGTGCAAATTAATTGCTAGCCTCTCTTCTTTGGAAAAGAGGTTAGCTCTTTTGAAATACCTAATGTCTTTTTCTTAAAGCGTTATACATAATCTAATCTACTTTAGTCTTGTCCTTGGAAGTTTCTAGAGATAATGTAGAGATTTTCTAGTAACAACCTAGTTTGTAGATAATCTGTAGATAACATGTAAGCCTTTGTTTACGCATTCTTATAGCCTTTGCCAATCTACTAATCTTAACCTAAGCTTTTACTTGCCAATCAATTCACTATGTAGCCTTTTTAGCTAGCTATCTATATGCCTTTAACAAAATGCTTCTCTTTAAGTAAATCTTTTTAAAAGTTGTCTACTAGTATACTAGTAAGTTTTAAAAGCATGCTAGAAACTTTACAACAAAAGCCTAAAAATCTTTGTGCTTTTTTAGTAACTAGTTAATAACTAGGTTAGCATTAAAAGGTTATAGGTATTAAGCTGCTGCCTTTTTTTGTAATCTCTTTCCAATACAAAATCTAAGAAACTTTAAGGTTGCTAGCATAAAGCTACCTCTTGGTTTTAAAAGACATTTAGCATATAGCTAAAATGTTATAAACAGTTGCTAGCACAAAGCTACTACTTTTTGTCTTCTTATAATTCTATCTAGTAGGCTTTAACTAGCAGTTAGTAGCATAGCTTTCTAGTTGTAGAAATCTAGAGAATTTTCTTTGTCTCTCTTTTAAGTAACAATTTTGTAATGCTAGTAGTAAGCAGTATAGCATAAAAGAAGTGCTAATAAGGTAGGATATTAAGGTATAGTCTAGTTTAAGCTTGTTTTAAATAACTTTACTAGATTTAGGTATCTTACAAAGATAGTAAATCTTTTAATTTATAAGCTAGCTTTAGCTAATAAAAGCCTTACTTAAAAAATATATAAAGGTCTTGCTTTTTTAACTTTACAATGGCTTTTTCTTTTAATTACCAAGTAGAAATTTTTAACTTTTTTTAACAAAAGTTATAGCTGCCTTTCCTGTAACGGGTCGCAGGACCTAGGTTGGCAGCGAGATAGAGGCACGGGGGTGATTAGTCTGACTGACTTATACGAGGTGGCTAATTGGCACGGGTTTTGAGGGAGAAGGCGGTTGCGATAGTATTGCTAGTAAATTAGGTAGGAAACTGTCTTAAGTAGCTTTTTGGCTAGAACGTATATTGAAGCCTGCCTTTGTAAACCTTCGGGCAGGTCCATCGCGGTTTTTAACTCAGGGCTGCCTGGCGGTCCCTACGCGGGCCCCCCGCGAGGACCCCGTAAGACTGTCGACTAGGCTAGCTAGACCTTCCTACCTTGCAGGGTAGGACCGTACTAATTACAAGGCTTTCTAATTGAAGGCTGCGCTCGCGCTGATTACTCGAAGCTACTTTATGTGGCGGACTAAGCCACCTTAGCCACTGGGCTTTCCCAAGCCTCGCACGTGGAGGCTGGGGCAATATTGACCTAGGCCTTTGGGGCGTAACATTTCCCTTTTGGTTTTTCTTTATCATTAATACTTTACTACTTTGCTATTAGTTAACAATAGCTTTTGCTACTTTGAATGCAAATGCTGCTGCAGCTTTAAATGCTGCTACACTTTGCTATTCTCTATATAGTATATATATTTTTCACATTCTTATAACAATTTGTAGCTAACTTTTAAATAGGCAGTAGTAAATAGCTATTAAGCCTTTAATAGTTAGACTCTTTTATCTTTCACTTTAAATAATGCTAAGGTTGCATATATGCCTTGCTTAGCTACTTGCTACTAGTGTCTTTGCTAAATAGTAGCTTAGAAGGATAATATAAATCTTGTTAAGTTATTTCCTTGCTATAAAGACAATTTAAATAGATTGCTTCTTTATCTTTATATAGCTAGGATCTTGCAAGCTAACTAAAAGGTAGGTAGTTTTCTAAAATGCATTTACTACCAAAGTGTTAGCAATAAGATATATATTAAAACATGCTCTTTTTTAATTAATCTACTCTTATAAGTTACAGCTAACTACTTATAGCTTACTAAGTCTTTTGCAAATATAGCTTATAATATTACAAAGTTGTTTTAAAATGCTGTTTAATATAATAACTTAAAAGCAAATATAATAGTATAGTTGCTAAGAATGTCTTAAAAGATAGTAGCTAATCTTTTGTATAGGCTAAGATTAAGAAAGCCTAAACTATTGTTAAGAAAAGTCTAACAGGTTTTACAAATCTAAAGACAATGCTATCTAAAAAACAAAAAGAGATAGATAATGCTAAAGCTATAGAAATCCTTGCCTAAAAAGTTGCTGCTAAAGAGTAGATAGCTAACATGCTTAAGGATATTGCTAGTGATTTTTATAAAATACAGTGTAAAAAGCAAGCGCATTATAAAAAGATTACTAACTTGTTGCAAAAGGTGCATAAGGTAATAAAAGTTATAGGCAAGTCAATAAACAAGCTTTATAGCATGTATAAAAGCTTTGTTAAGTTATATAATGTAATAGTAAGTTGCTTAAAAAGCATTAGGTAATACCTAGCTAACATTTATAATAGCATGTCAATGCTTTAGCTAAAGCAGATAGCAAGAAAAGCAATAAAGGTTTTAATGCTAAAGCTTTTGAAAAAGGTAAAAAGGATAATAATAATAAGGCTAAAAAGTAATAGTTAGGTTTTAAACATATATTTGCTAGCATTTTGGTTTTTTAATAAAAAGTTTGCTTTAAAAAGTCTTTTAGTAATACCAAAAGCTTTAATAATCTCTAATCAATTTTGTCAAACCTGCTTTATAGTCTGCAATAATTTTAGAAATAATATTGCATTTTTTAACCTAAGAGTTTTCTTTTAGTCTATAGCCTAGCTATTTGATAAAATATTTGCATTAAAATGCAAACCTTTAATGCCTAAGTATAGTTTTAACCTTATATTAATCTTTGTTACTGTCTTTGATAGATATTTAAAAGCTTACAAGCTTTTTCCTTAGGCATTCCCTTTACTTTTCTAGTAATAAAACTAGAAAAATGTTATAGATTTAATAGTAAGATAAAAGCTTAAAGCAATATGCAAGTTTAGCAGTTTTGACAAGGTAGAAGATGTAGAAAAAGCTAAAATACTTGTTAGATAGCTTTTAGCTAGGTTTCTTTTGGCAGATATAATAGGCTAATAAAAAAATCTAATTATTAACTTTAAATTCCATTAGCATATGCTTGCAATTGTAATATTTTTTATAGTTAACTTAATTGTTTTTTAACAAGCATTTTATTGCTATATAAGTGCTTTGAATTTGCAAAGCATGCGTTTTGGCAGCATTAGAATATATAAACTGCCTAATAACTTCTAAAGCATTATGTGGTTTTTTTAAAAGAAAACCAAACAAAACCTTAGCTAAGGCATACCTATAAGCTAAATGCTTGCTAGTATTATAAATATGTTCTGCTAAAATAAGCTAAAAAGCCTAGTTATCTTGCTTAAAAATGCAATATATATAAAAATAGTGTTTTAAATTTTAATTCTAACGCTTTATTTAACTATTTGTCTGCAAGTGCTATGCAGTAGATAACTAACAAATCATTGCAAATAAAATGCAAAGAGTTTTTTAAAATCAACTTGTAAATAGAAACCTTTAGTTTAAAACAATGCCTAATAGCAATTTAAAAAATTAAAAGATATGATAAAACAAAAGAGTTGCTAGTTTATTTATAGTAAGTTAGCTAGTAGTAAAGATATATAAAGTAAACTTAGATAATTAGCATATAGCTACTAAGATAAAATTGCATTTCTTTCCTTTTACTAACTATAACTGCAATAAGCTTGTAATAAAATCAATCAATATCTTTTAAAATAAATAGTAAGATATTAGTAAAAAAGCTAATTGCCTATAAGGTAGATAGTAATAAGGTTTAGTATGCTAGCATATTAAACAACTAGATATAATCAATTGCATATTCTTATTAATATATTTTAAAAGTAAAATTAACTAATATAATGTAAAGTCTTAGCTATATCTTAGTAACCTTTTATTAGGTTATTATAATAGGCTTGTATTAGCATTCTCTTTAATAAACTATTGTTAGAAATATAAATGCGATTTTTAAAATATAGCAAGCTATTAAAGTTTATTTGGTACTATAACTTTCTAGCTTAAAACTAAATATATGCCTTTTACTATCTTTTGGCAACAAACCAGTTTAGCTATTAAGTAGCCTAGACTTTGTCAATAAATAAAAGTTAAAGATTAACAATAGCATAAGCTTTATCTAAAACCTTATTAAAGTCTAACTATACTATGCTTAGGCTAAGAGAGATTTTGAATCTTTTTATAATTTCTTGCAAATACTTTCTTTAAAACTACTTAATCTTTTTAGTAGTCTTATAATAATTAGGTTGTCTTAAAAGACTATCTACTAGGTTTTTAGCTTTTAGCTAGTACTTAATAGTAAAGTTAAATTTTGCAAGGTTTTTTAGCTATTAGCTTTGCTATACACTAAGCTAAGGTTTTGTAAAAAAGTATTTGTAATTTAAGTAGTTAGTTAAAACCTTTACTAGGTTTTAACAGTAAGCTATATATTAGCACTATGTTGCAAAAGACTATATAATAGCAAAAAGTTTAGCCTTTAGTATACTATAGTATAGTTTTAGCCTTTTAAGCTTTTGTAATAGAAAAGCAATAGGCTTTTAACAGTCTTTTTCTAGCTAAGAAAGTATTGCTTTAATAGCAAAATCTAATATATTGGTTTTGATGCAAATTGGCAAGGCAGGATTAAAATGTCTTAATATTAGCATTTTTTTAAAGAGATTCTTTAGCCTAGAGATAGTAATAAGTCTTTAATTATCTAGCAAAAACATAGCCTTTTCTTTCTGCAGTTAGTTAGTTAATAAAGCTATTATTTTAAAGTAGTTTTTAATAAATTAGCAGTAAAAACCTATAAATCCTAACAGCATTTAGATATTATAGACACTATTAAATGCTAGCTAGTTTTCTACTGCAATAACTTTGCTAGATTCTATAAAAATACTACTTAAAGTAACTATAAATCTAAGAAAGTTAATTGTCTATATATAAAAATTATACTTTTGTAAGTTAATATAAAGCCTTTAAGCAAATACCTAGTAAAGCATCCTTTGCATTGCTAGAATATAAGTCTCTATATTTTTAGTATAAATAAAGATATTATTAAGATATATAATATAGATAGTATTAACTATTTTTGCAAAGGTATAGTTAATATATTTCTAAAAGGTTGCTAGTGTATTGGTAAGACTAAAAGGTAAAACTATATATTTAAAATAGCTATATTTAGTCTAAAATACAGTTTTCTATTTGTCTCTTTCCTTAATATATGGTTAGTAGTATGTATTTTTTAGGTTTAAGCTAGTATAGTATTAAGCTTATAACAGACAGTTTAAAATCTTGTAAATTAAAGGTAAAAAGGTTTGATTCTTTTTTATAACCTTATTAAGTCTTTAGTAGTCTATGCAAAGGCATAGTTTGCCTTTTTTTTTTAAGACAAAAGGTATAAATGCTTTTGCTAGACTAGTGGAAAGTCTAATTTATCCCTTTAGCACTATATTGTAAAGGTATTAGCAAAGAATCTCTAGTTTCTTCTTAGCAAATAGGTAGATAGGCTTTTAAAGCAGTTATGCTTTGTCTTTAAGTTTGATTAGGTGATTTTATTTGCAATTTAGCATTAAAATGCTAGCTATAAGATTGTTAAAATGCCTTATGTTTTAATATTCTAAAAAGTCTTTGGCTTTAGAATTATCTTCTAAAACCTCTAAATCTTTACTAAAACCTTTCTATACTCTTGTTAAAGTAATAATCATAGTATATTAGATGCTTTAAGCTATCTTGTAGACTAATTTCCTCCTTGTCGCTAAAGTAATACTCTAGAGATATAATAGGTAAGTTTAGGCATTGCAAGTATAATTAATGCAAACCTTTGTCTTAAGCTAAAATAGGCTAAGAATAACTTGATATAAGCTTGTAATACAATTAGCAATCTAAAAAGGTTGAAATTGCATACATAACACATTTTATATATCTATAGCTTTCTATATTACTATCTAGTTACTCTAGGTAAATGCCTTAATAGTTTGTAAGCTAATAGGCTAAAAAACTATACTAGCTTTTTTGAAAATACAAGCTAAGTCTATTTCTTTTAAGAAAGCATAGTGACGTAGTGAATGGAAAAGGCACGGGCCGCTTTAGGCTAGGATAAGTCAGCTTTGGACTGGATTTTCTGCGCTTTCATATAAAAGCGTAATCAAGGCCTTAAATTGTAAAATCATTATCTATTACGCAGACTTACACAGATTTACAAGCAGCACTCTTTACACCTTAGTTATTTCAAAGCTTTCTACGCAATAATACTTGATTTACCGCATTCTATTCCTTCTTTACGCCTTCAATTCAATTAATTACGCTACTGGCGTTTTCCTACCTTACTTACACAACTAGATTTAGGCACTACTGCGAGACGTATTAGGGCTAATCAGGGTCACCTAACTAGTCACATGCGCTAAAGGTAAGGAAGGGGTATGATTTTATCTGCCTGCTAGCTAATCACGTAGCTGCCGCTACCGCTAAGAACTACGCCTTAGCGGCAGTATACTACATTGAGAGGTAGGTAGGTAGGTAGTTTTGTGTCTCTCCTCCTCAATAGTTAATAACATTAGCTTAGAATCTCCTGTCTATCAAAGCAGTTACTAAAACCTATTGTCTACCTAACTAAAGATATACTTTTGTTTTAACTAACTTTAAAAATAGCGCTTTTAGTTTCTATCAATTGGTTACTATTATAGTTATATAGTTGCTAAAAAGTTTCTAGTTTGCTTTTAAAGCTAAGGCAGCCTTAATGCAATTAGTAGCAATATAGCCTTTCTTTTTGCAGCAATAGCAAGTCAAGTGTCTTAATTAGTTGTTAAGTTTTTGCAATATAGCAAAAGTATTGCTAGTTAATAGCGCTAACAAAAAACCTTGCAAGTTAAATTAACTATAAAACTATCTATCTTAACCTTAGTTTTAAAATATTACTAAAGGCTTGCTAAAGCAATCTTATTAACACAAGTCTATACTAACTAATTCCTAGCAAATGCATAGCATGCTATTAAAAACAATTTGTTAGATTATAGCTAAGTCTAATTTAATAAATAATAGCCTTATCTAGTATCTTTCTAGTATAGCTTTAGATAGCTTAGCCTTTAGTATTGTAAAATTGTCTAGAAAGTTTTAAACCTTTTGCCTTAAAGTATAGAAAATGCTTTTATAACTAAAAAGGCTATTTAAGGTTTTTAAAACTTAAATGTTATTGTTGTCTAAGTTATACTTTAGCTACTTTTTAATATCTTTTAGTTACTTTTTAGTAAGCTGCTATTATAATTAGCAGTTAGAAAGTTTAACTAGTGTTGTTTAATTGTGTTAATTAAAGCACTAATAGCAGCCTAGATTTTATTATACTCCTAATAAAAGTCTAAGCCTTTTAGATAGCATTGGCATAACTTAAAGATAAAAAGCTTATACTTAGACTAGCTTAATCTTTTATACTTTAGAAAAGAAAGAAAAGTCTTTGTCTTATTTCTTTGCTAGCGTTTAGCTAGTAGGTTTTTAAAAAGCTGCATAAAAGTGTTAAAGTCTTTACCTCTCCTTAAAGCTACTAGTCTATCTCTCTTCTTCTACAAGGTATAAAGTTGCTTTTTGTTAGCAATCTTATAGTTAAGTCTCTAGTGCTTTTCCTCTACACTCTTAACACTCTAAAAGGTATTAAAGCTAGAAATCTCTAAGTCTATAGTCTTAATGTTAGCAATAGGTTACATATTAGCAATAGGTAGCATAGTAGTAGTAAGGTTTTTGTCTTAGCATAACAGTCTATGCTTTCTTTTAAAAGTTAAAGTGATTAATATGTCAAAAGGTTTTACAAATATAAAGTAAAAAGCTAGGTAGATAATAGTGGTAAAATAGTAAGAAAGTAAAAGGTTTAATGTTATACAAATTAATTGCTAGCCTTTTTTTTTAGAAAAAAGGTTAGCCTTTTTAAAATACCTAACATCTTTTTCTTAAAGCGTTATACATAATCTAATCTACTCTAGTCTTGTCTTTGGAAGTTCCTAGAGATAACGCAGGGATCTTCTAGTAACAACCTAGTCTGTAGATAATCTGTAGATAATACATAAGCCTTTGTTTACACATCCCTATAGCCTCTGCCAATCCACTAGTCTTAACCTAAGCCTCCACTTGCCAATCAATTCACCATGTAGCCTTTTTAGCCAGCTGTCTATATACCTCTGACATTTAAGCTTATGCATACTATAGTAGACATTAGCATTGAGATTTTTTTCAAGATTATTAAGATTAAACTAATAGCAAGTATTGCTAGGTTAAGTATCTTTACTAGATATTGCTTAGACTTTGTTTAACACAAATTAAAAAAATTAAATAAATATAAAGCTTTGTAAAGACTTACTTTAATAGTAGTATAAATAGCATTATTATATGCAAATTCTACTTTATAAAGTAATACTGCCTATTTGTTTAAAGCTTTAGCATTTACTATTCATAGATAGTAATTTACTATTTACATTATCTTTTTAGTCTAACTGTTTATATTTAAGTAATATGCTATAAATAGTTGCTATTTAGTTAACTTTGCATTTGAAAACTTTTGCTAAAAATTACTTATAAATAAAAAGTCTTAGTTTATTAGAACTTTTAGTAAAGTTTTAAATTAGCATTTTATATACTAGTATAATACTACTATAAACTTTAAAGCTATTAATATCTATTACATTAGAGTATAAATATCTAGCCTTGTAAACTAGTAGATAATTACTAAGATTGCTTTATGTATATGCCTATTAAATAGCCTTAAGTATAGCTTAAAAAAAGCTTTACTAAGATTTTAGTAGGTAATTATCATTTTAGTATAATGCTAAGTAAAAAAAGCATTTTAAATAACTAAAAGTGCTAATAATGCTAATAATGCTAACCTTTGCATATCTTGCCAAAACTAATCTATCTTGCCTTTTTCTCTCTTAATTTGCTAACAATATGCTTACTATAGGTTAGTTTTTAGCTTTTTAAAATACTATAGCTATTTTTTATTGTCTTTTTCTAAGCTATCTTTTTAAATATACTGCATGTCTTTTTATACTTAATAATTTAAAAGGCAAAGCATTTTTCATTAGTTAACTGTTAGGCTTTAGCAGTATCTAGTAGCTTTTTAAAATATAGTATAGCTTTGCTATATAGCTTAAAGATTTTGTTCATCTTTTTTAAGAGAAAATAATAGGTAATTTTAATAATTAGCATAATTGCAAAGATTAACTAAAGTAGTTAGAATTTAATAAAATTGTTTAAGATAATAGTAGTATTAGATTAAAATAGAATTTCCACATATTATATCTTAACTAAAGACTTTGTTTTATATAGCTAAGCATTAAAGTTTACAGCATAAGTTATTAGCAACTTGCATTAAATTTAAGGTTAAGTTTAAGCTTACGCATACTATAGTAAATATTAGCATTGAGATTTTTTTAAGATTATTAAGATTTAAACTAGCAGTAGGTATTACTAGATTAAGCATTTTCACTAATTATTACTTAAACTTTATCTAACGCAAATTAAATAAATTAAATGAATTAAATTACAAACCTTTACGCTATAAACTTTAAACTCTATATTTTAAACTACAAACTTTAAATTTTAAACTTTAAACTTTACATACCTAAGATTTGAAATATATACATAATAAAGTTTACTTTTAATTGCATGTATTTAATAGTTTGCTAAGACATGGAAAGGCAAGACAAAAAGCAAATGTCGCTAGTTTGAGATATCTAAAGACTACGACAAGGTTTACAGTTACACAAGAGAAGTACGTGGCTAGACTAAATTAATGTAAAGTGCATATCTGGAACCTTAGCTAAGCTAGCAGTGGCAAAAGGCATGCACTTAAGTAAAGTGGAAATAGCTAAATGCCTGCGATGGAAGAGAAAGCAACCAAGTGGATCAAGAGAGAGAGAAAGGACTAAGCGTCTAAGTGTCCATTGGGTAATCCGAGGATCCAAGCCGACGGACAAAGACACCGACAGGCAGGGTCGACAGGAAGACCAGACCACAGCAGCCAAGTCAGAGGAGAGAAGTGCCTACAGTGAAAAGCGGGAGGGGAGGGGTGGAGGGACCCAATTGTCCCAGTCCGAAGTCCGGTCCGAAGTGGAGAGCACCGGAGTGCCCAAGCCAGGACGTAAAAGCCGGGAGCCGGGGCCAAATGGGGGAACAAACCGAGTATCCAAGGGAAAAGCGAGCAGAAGGCGAGTATCTAAGCCCAAGCGAGAAGAAATTGAGTGCCTTAGTTGGTTGGGGAAGGACCCTAGGTGTCCGAGTCTCAAGTATGAGGCGTGACTCGGAAGAGTGAAACGGTGTCGACAAGTCCATGGCGGAACAAACCCAAGTGTCCGAGTCGCGTGTGGAAACCAACCAAGTGCCCAAGTTAGAAGGGGAAAGAAAGACCCGTGCCGAGTCCGAGTCCAAAGTGGAGAAAAGCAAAGCGCCCAAGTGCCCGAGTAGCGGGGGTTATGTGGGAAGAGACTGTGTATCCAAATGCAACAGGGCAAGAAAACAAGCGCCCGAGTAGATGGTAAGAACAGAATAGCTCGCGCGTGGATCATGGAAACACCGATGAGCCAAGATCGACCGCGATGTCGTCGAAGATGGTATGTTAAGGTTAACCGGTTAGGTAGTGGGGATGCTGCGACGGTGCGGAAGCAACGGCCAAACCCGATGCACCCCAATAGTAAAACGTTGTCGGCTGAAAAGCCAACACCGCGAGTGGCGCATGCGGCTGATTGGTGCCGTGAGAGATGCACCGATCTCGCCTGCTGTGGGTGGAAAAAAGTTAGGTGTTATCATGGCATTAGGAGGGGGTAGCCCAGAGGCAGAACCATGGCCGTCTTGGTGCCAGAGGGTGTTCAGGGTTGGGCTAAGATCAATAAGGCTTGTTTTTCAAGCTGGTTGTCACCGGTGTGAGTGGGGGGCGAGACAAACTTGGTCTTGTCTGTGGTTGGGGTGGAGTTGTTCTGAGGGGCAGGAGACGGGGTTGCTTTTTCCTGTCCTGGGGACTTGACCGTGTCGTTTGGGACCGGAGATGAGACAAGTGTCGTCGCGGCGCTCTCGGTGGCGGCGCTCTGGGGGAAATCGGCCTCGAGGGCAGGGACGGAATTGTAGAAGACGTCGGGTTCGAGCGTGGAGCTCTGGGAGACACCAGCCTCAGGGGAGCCCTCGAGGACACCGGCCTTGGAGATGGGGGCGGGGCTCTCGGTGAAGGACAGACCCAAGCCAAGTTGCTGGTCTGGGGCAGCGACAGGATCGGTGACCTGCCCCAGCGCCTCAGGGGTGGTGTAATTCTCCTCGTCACCGTCACTGTCGTCGCCCAGGTTGAGCTTGGGAATTTCCGAAATCAACCTCCCCCGCGACACTATCCCCCTCACTATTCTCTGATGACGTCCGACCTCCCGCATCCTCTTGTGGAAGACCGCGGTCAACCACACAGCGACAGAACCATAGAGCACCAACCTCCTCCTCAACCCCTCAAGCGCCTCAACCGAACTCATCATCTCCCCTACCAGCGCCTCAGCCGCCGACTCGGACATGCGCCGCGCCTCGCTCACCGCCTTGGCAGCCGACGCCGCAGCCCTCTGCGCCCCATCGACGGCGCTGGCGACAGCGGATCGGGGCGTGCCGACGCGGGCTGCACCGGCACGTGGCGTAGACATGGACGCGGGCAGAGCCGTGTACACGCTATTCAACTCCACGGCCTTGCAGCGCAGGACGCGAATCTCCTGCTTGCGCGCCGCCATCTCGCATGCGATCCCCCGGATCTGCACGTGGACCAGACCAAGGCGGTCCGCGGTAACAGCGGCGCGGACGTGCGCGGCCTTGAGGGCGAGTAGGAAGTCGTGGACGGGCGCTTCCTCCGCTTCCACTTCGGCCGCAAATGTCACGGCGGCGCGCTCGACGGCGTGCTTGACGGCCAGGTCGTGCTCGGCGCGGACGCGGGCGAGGGTGCCGGCGACGCCGGCGACGCCGCGGGGCACGATCTTGAACCGCCGGCTGGCGTAGAGAGCGGCCATCTCGGCGCGCAGGGCGTTGCTGTCGGGGGTCTCGGGGACGGGATCGGCCTGGTTGCGGCGCTTCGGAGGCCCGGCTGGGTTTCCGAACATGGACAGGCAGCGGATGCTCTCCAAGATGAAGACGCCGCAGTCGTTGGCGTTGGTCTGGCGGGGCGTCAGGGCGAAGGTCCTCAGGGTCGTGTTGAGCTCTTCACCTAGCACGGCGCTGAGAAAGTCGACGGCTAGCTCTACGGTCGGGTGTTTGTAGAGGTTCAGATTCTCCTCCACGGGAGGGATGGGGCCCATGGAGTCGACTAGCTCGAGACAGCCGTCGCTTCGGCAGTAGACGACCAGACGCCAGTGAGAGCGGTTTTCGTTGACAATGACGGCGATCAGGTTGCGGTTCATCTTGGGGAGATACTTGTGGCGGACCTTCTCAGTCAGGGGTTTCGAGTTGCGGAAGTGTTCTAGCTCCAAGGGGTCGACGATGGCGAGGTTGTTGGACTCGAACAACGAGGCTATGTGCATCATGGCCGAGTCATTGACCCAGTTGCCTGGCGCGAGCGATCGCAGATCATGCTGAACCGTGGTCTCCTCAGCATCGGGCGTAGACGATCGCGCGGGGCCGGGGGTGGGTGCCTTGATCGGCGAGGCCGGGGGCGGGGCCGGCGAGTCTGGCCGAGCCATGAACTCATCCGAGGTGATGTCAGCCATGAACTCGTCCGACTTGACGTCAGACTGGAGAGGCCCAATGCCGGGCTTGGGCTTGGCCGCGTCTTCACCAGATTGCGTTCCCTCGGCGAATAAAAGCCTCGCCAAGTCCGGTTTATTCCCAACAGTCTCCGACACCACGGGAGAACTGTCATACTGACGCTTTGGATTGACCGTCGCCAAAGAAGTGGTGGTCAACTTGGGACGCTTGTTAAGGGGGCGCTTGGCGGTAAGAGGCTTGAATGAATCATCAGACTCAAAGTCATCGTATGGATTGGCCACGGGGACTTTGGTTCCGACTGTGTTGGGCGACGACGGCCCAGCCTCAGCGTCGTCGGTCATCTCGTCCAACTTTCGTTTCACGTTTCGCTTATTTCCTCGTCGGAGAGGGAGCGACTAGCACGGTAGAAAGACATTGTTAGGCGGTGATGACGTAGGATAGAAAGGAGAAAGAAGCGGCCGGGGCGGTCTCCCAGGATGGTGGGAAGATGGAGAGGCACGGCGGGCAGCCGAGGAGTACATACTTCTTCATCGTCAATGTGCATATGACCGTCGTCCTCGGTATCTTTGTCAGTGGGCTGGAAAATGTTTGGCATCTCTTCGTCTTCCTCATCTTCCTCTTCCTCCTCCTCCTCCTCGTCGTCTTTCCGAACCTTGTGTGCAACCCGGGGTTCGGCTCGGGTAAAGGGAAGGCGTGAAGAACGGCGCGATGGGGTACCCTGGCGTCCAAATTGAGTGAGATCATGTCCTGGTATCAAGGAGAGAGAGAGAGAGAGAGAGACGGAGACTGGGGTCTAGAAGTAGAAAGTTGACTTACCTGGGTGTATTTGGTCCTGACAGCGCTGGGGATGGCTGATCCCTTGTAGGTCGGAAATGCGCGGCTAGATGATGCGGCTGGCGTACTACTCTGGCTCGACCCGTTCGCAGCAGTGACGGTCTGAGAAGACTAGACATGTTAATTAGTCCACTCTTCTTGGGTGTGGCAACTGCAAACTCACCTTGGCGAGATTATCCATCGCCGTCAAGATGTCATGCCGAATGAACTTGGTGAGATCCTTGGAGAGGCCCCTCGTCCCCTCGCCCCTCGGCTGGGACTGGCGGGACCGACGCACCGTGTTGATGGCGTCGGCGAAGTTGCGAAGGGAGATGACATCTTCCGCGTCGTAGCCATCTGGGCCTTTAAAGTGGCGGAATTTCGCCGCCAGCTCCTTGAGCATGGTCGGCTTGACTGCGTTTGGGGCCAGCAAGGCCAGCGGCCAGAGGTTGCGAAGTCCGAGACCCGCGGTGATGGACTCGGCACATGATTCGTAGGCACCCTTGAGGTTTTCAACCATGTCGCTGTACAGCAATGCGGCCAGCTCCTCAAGGTCGGTCAGGTCAAATGTGGTGGCGAGCCAGTAGCCCGGAGGCGTACTGGGATGGACTCCCTTGAAGGATGCCTCGAAGTGGCCCCACTGGCGCTTGACTTGATCTTCCGGAGCGCCAGCAATGGCGCTCCAGGCAGCGTCTCCCACCAAGTCGACGAGCTTGCGATCTTGCTCGTCCACGTGGTCTATGATTGGTCGAAGGCTGGATTCCGGGCCCCGAGGTCGGGGTCCGCCAGCGCGTGCGGACGACATGACGTTGTGTACCCACTTGTGAACCGTTCGTTGCTGCAGAAAGTGCAGGAATTTGATGCGAGATCGACGGAAGATCGATCGAGATTGGGGCTGAACGTGGCGCGATGTGGCCGAGATGGGTCCGAGATGGCTGAAATGGCTGAGATGGCTGAGATTAGATGAGCTTAAGAATGTAGGCTAATGTGCAAGTGTGTGTGGTGTGGGAGAGAAACCCGGAAAAGATTTTCAGCCAGGGCAAGACAACTCCGTGGCGCGGGCGCTTGGACCAATAACAAAGCCCACGTGTCCCATTGGATTCCATCTGATTCGACCTGGGTGGTTACACGAGGATTCCCCCAGCAACGCCACATTTTTCTCTCTTTTTCTCGTCAATTGTGGCACCAAGGACGTCGACTGGAATATTGCAGTGGAAGATGGATGTTGGATATTTTGTCGCCCAGACTTGGGCCTGCGAACTTGCTAATAAGCATAATTCTTACCGAACCAATAACAGAACTTATGCCAGGTTTTGCGCATTAGTGGCGGTGCTAAGCAACAAGGTTCGGCGGAGGCAAACCGGGGTAAGACGTACTGCGACCTTCGATCGAGCCAGAATGCCGAGTCTCCACTCTGCGGCGTGCATCGCTACCACCTGCCGCATTCGTACCCACCCATGCCTGTTAGTGCGGTGCTTAACTTGCGAGGATTCCCGAAGCCACCAAAGCCACCAAATTAATCGAGACTCCCATTTTTCTCCTTCATAAATCGGTATCCCCCCGATACCCCATCTCTTTTTCTTTATCAATCGTTATCCCCCAGTCGGAAATTCCACAAAGTCCTCTCCAACAAATCCAACCTCCCAACCCCAACCTGAAACCCCATCGCCAAACCCTCAGCAACGCCCTTATCCAAGCCCCTCCCACCTCCACGTCCTCCCCCTTGGGCAATCCTCCCCCACTCCTCCCTCAACTCCCCCTCAAACTCCTCCCGTACCGCCACCACCCCCCGCGCCCGCTTCTCCACCTCCTCCAGCGCAGCCTGCACCCTGTCCACCTCCTCGCCCAGCTCTGGGTCATGCCGTCGCGTGCTCTCGACCAAAAGGCTCGTCAGCGATGCCTCGAGGATGCGGCGGCACCGGTCGAGGGTTGCGAGGTGGGTTGATGCTGAGGCGATGGAGTCGATTAGGATGGTGTGGGGGGCGCGGAGCCGGGGTGCTGGGGCTGGGTTGGGTGGTTGTGGTTCCGGTCGAGTGCGGAGGGGGAGGGTGTAGAGATGGTGGGGATTAAGATGTCTGCCTTGGACTTGGACAGTCGTGGGAGGATCTTGCAGGTGATGAAGGGGCCGCGGTTGGGGTTGGGATTGCGGAGGCTGGTGATGTTGAGGTGGTTGAGGAGGAGGTCGAGGAACATTCGTCTCGGCCGGATCGGGTAGTGGGATGATCCGGTGACGGGGAACGGGGGGATACTCCGGCATCGTCTTCCTCCCTCCCTTCTTTTTGCTCTTGGGGGGTGCAACCGGGGGAACATGTGCGAGTGCGTTGCCGGTACCCTCCTTGTCCCCGGGAGTCGCAGCTGGGTTTGACCGAGCCCACGGAAGGCGCGCGAATGCATTGCCGATGATGCCTTGACGAGGAGCGGGCTGATCTGGTGCTTCTTCTCCCTGCGTGTTCCCGGGAGGTGGGTAGCCGGTGCGGACCGCACTGCTGGAGGCGGGCCCGGCATGCCGAGAATGGCGTAGCCCGCGGGGTGGCAAGGGATGCGCTTGGGCTTTGGGAGACGGCCTGGTCTCGTTGACTCGACGAAGGTCGCCGCCCTCCCCGCCATCCCCGCCATCACCATCTGTACCCCCATCCGTGGATCCGTCCGTATCCCCATCTGAACTCCCGTCCACGCTCAGTGCACCGTCGCCGCCGTTGTCCCCTACGTCGCCATAGTCTTCTTGCCGGGGCTGCGGCTGAGGCGGGGCCCGAAGCGGAGGCAAGGGTTGAGGCCGGGTTTGGGGCTGACCCTGCGGCCGGGCTGGAGCTTGGGGCCGGGGTTGGGGCTGGGGTCGAGCTTGCGGTCGGCCCTGTGTCTGGCTCTGGGTGTGGGGCCTAGCCTGGACCCGAGGAGGTGGCCGAGGCTCGGGCTGGGTCCGCGGCTCAATGATAGGCGGTGGCGGTCGCTCGACCTCAGCCTCAGCCCCGGCCACCCCCCGGGGCGTCCTCTCGTCGCCATCCCACCCGCTCTCAGCCCAGGCCCTCGCCCACGGCGCCCACCTCACAAACCGTCCCTCGGCCTCGGCATCAGCACCAGCCACCCTAACAAGCGGCGGCGGGTCCGCCTTCAGCAGGCAACCCAGCTTATACTCGAGGGCCGAGCAGATCTTGGGGTGGACGACGCGGTTGAAGGCGGCGTCGAAGGAGCAGTCGAGAGCCTCTGCGATCTCGAGCCGCAGGCGTTTGTGCCACGTGTCGGCGTCCGGGTGCTCGTGGGCGGCCGACGACCGGTGGCTGGGCGGGAACATGTGCCGCACGTCGAGGGGCCCGAGGCGGTGGCGGGCTAGGAAGGCGCTCATGATGCGGTGCTGGCGGCCCGTCCAGGGGATTCGCTTACATTCGCCTGATGCGAGGGCTGCGATGGGGGTGCCGTTGACCGTCTAGGGGGTGGTTAGCTTGGTTTGGGATGGAAGAGACGGGGTGGGAATGCATACATGACGGTCATTGTATGTCTGGTTGACCATGCGCTAGGTGTGTGACTGTGTGGACTTGGTGGGAAATTAAATTCTGGTAATAGTGTGATGATCCTTTGGAACTTGAGCTAGGTAAGTTGGGGTTTGAGCTTTCAGAATGGTGGGAGAGAAAAATAAGCAGCCCTGCAGCCTTGCAGGAGTTCCTGCCAATGCTGGTCGCCTGCGGACACATGCTTTGGCAAACCGGTTCGTCCAATGCAGCATGCTGGATCTGTATATGGTTCGCACGTACCGGGGGTGGGTTTAGCGACAAAAGGTCCCTGTGTAGCTTGTATTGGAGAGTACCTGGAACTAGCGCCGTTTTTGCGGCACGCCCGTTTCTCGCTGCTGGTTAGCGCCCGACCAAGATTCTCCGTTTTATTTTCACCCTGCACAACGACCGTGTCTGGCAGCGGGGCAAACCCCTTGTCCGAGACCAGTCAAGAAGCTAGTTAAGCGGTGTTAGCTTGTCGCTTATCTTTATAACTCAAACTCAACTGGCTGGAGACCAGATCGACACCATTATAGCGATGCCTCAACATTCTGACTTGATTTAACTCGCAGAACGACCACAACACCCCATGCATTGTAGGCTGCAAATGATATTTTTGGTGTCGCCTCGCCGAGGCATTTATTTCTGTATCGGCAACATTTGGTTGCGAAACTAGCTGCGACAGGGCTATCAATTGCTCTTGATCTGCCGGTGAGCCAGAATGCATTCTTGCTTGCTTTCTAAGCCACGGGGTGGTAGATGAATTGCAAGACTCGGTTCGAAATGTATGCTCAAAAGCGTGCCAAATGCATGCCAAATGCGTGAGAATAACTTCGTGTGGAGCTTCTATCTCGCCTGGGACCCAAAACAAGATCCCGCTTGGTACAGATTAAAGAAATCCCGTCCCATCAATGATTGGGAAACCCCTCAGCCCGTCACTATTAAATGGTATAATCCATCTCACAAAGATGGCGTCTTTGCCTAGGTCTTATGTCCTTAGGCTCCCTTTACTTGCCCTTGATGTCCAATGCAAGCTCTGCCCAGGCAGACAACGGGAACATGCATGCTGTTTGCAGCTGCCTCCCCACTTCCCGCCAGCTATAAACTCCGTCATGCCATGCTTCTCTTCCCCCAACCCTCCTCAATCTGTGACAACCCATCGAGACAAGTCCGTCCTTTCTACAAGTAATATCGTGGATAGATGCTAACATGACGATAGTCTGAGCCACACTCCCGATGGAATCACCACCAATTCCCCGAGCCCGCGGCAACGACAGCAGGCAACCACCATCCTCCAACCCCGCGAGACCACCAGTCAGCCCCGCCCACGCCGGCAACATGGGCTCTCCGTCTCCCTCGCAGTCGACATCAGCCTCGCGCCGCGACTTCCTCGACATCGTCCGCCGCGGCGTCGACGGGCACAACCTCGGGCCGCGAGAGGCGGAATTCGTCGAGGAATACATCCGGCGGCACCCCAGCCAGGACGCGGCCTCGTCGGGCGGACCGCCGCTCTCGCCGTCGGCGGTGACGCTGTCGCAGTACGGGAATCTGCCCAGCCAGGTTGGCGATGTGCCGCAGCACCTCGTCGAGCGGAAGATGAGGGAGACGTGGGACGAGTTCCGGTCGCAGGCTGTACGCGAGGCTGCGAGGGAGGTTGAGGCGGAGGCGGAGGCGGCGCGGTTGCGGGAGGATGGTAGGACTCATGCGCACCCCGATAAAAGTCCCTGCTGACAAGTGTGATGCCACAGCCAAGGCTAAAGCCAGTGATGCCGTCACTGCCCAGCTCAAGGCTGATCTTACCCAAGCTATTGACCGGTACCATGCCGCGCTTCAGGAGACGGTGGATTGGGACAAGGAGATCAAGCGGCTAATGAGTGAGCTCATGCTGCACGCTGTTTCTCAGTGAGGTTAACGAGGGTATTTCTGACCGAAGATGCAGTGTTGCGGGTGGATGGTGGATTGTCAGACAGGTCATAGCCATTGTGCTTTTCTTGGCGGAACTATCAAAGTGGTCGTGTAATCCAATGATTTCGAGGCCTAGACATCTGTTTGTCATAATAGAGTCAAACCCGGGTTCCTTGATCATATTGCCATTCTCGTTCAAGTTCTCATCCAAGGTCTCATGCAAATACCCTCATTGATCGATCCCGAAGAGAACCCCAGGACATATGGATACTCCTCCCAATTTCACCACCCCTTCAAGCAAGTCTAATCTAAGTCTCCCGTCAATCCTTCTCCGTCATCTCGGCCTCCTCCTCCAGCCACGCCAGCAGACCCTCGGCAAAGTCGCGGATCTCCTTATCGCTCTCCATGACGGCGACAAAATCACCGGGGCTCCGGACCATACCCAGCCGGGCCTTGATCGTGGTTTTTAGGTCTCTCACCTCCTGCGCCAGCTTCTCACAGCGCCGGACATCAGCAACAAGGGCCTTGTGCGCCCTCTTCGTCGCCTCGAGGCTCTCCCCCGACATCAGGCAATACGCCCACGACACCTCGGCAGCATATCTCACCAGCGCCATATGCGAGTCCGTCGCCGCCAGCACAACATCCGACCCCCCACCACCGTCCTCCCGCTTCTCCTCCGCAACAGCCGCCCTCCTCCGCTCCCTCACCTTCCCCCCGGCAACCCTCTTATAATCCCTCAGCCCCAGCGCCAAGCGACACGACCGCGCGTTGACGGGCCCCACACCTCCGCCGGCCTCGTCCAGCCACCGGCGCACGCGCTCCTCCTGCGCAACGCGGAAGGCAACCGCGCGGTCGACGACGCCCTCGATGCGGGCCAGGTGCGCGAGGACGGCTTCCTGGGATGCCGACACGGCGCGGGTGGCGGCGCCGACGGAGGCGCGGTAGGTGTACCAGGTTGTGGCGGGGAGGGGGGTGTGCGTTGCTGGGTCGAGGTCTGGTGGTGGGTTAGGATTGGGGGGAGAGCAGAGGAGGGGGTGTGGCTTTCTTACGGTATTTCCCGCTCTGGGATTTGCCGGTCCAAACTTTCAACATGGGCCCCTCGGCGGGGAAGAGGGCCATGTCCCGCAAGATGGCGCGGACCTCGTTGGTCTCGTGGCTGACCTGGTCTTCGAACCCGAGGCCGAACTTGTCGCTGAACTTGCACGCCTCCTTGGCTATCTCCGAGGTAGAGCGATGGGGGGATGTACTGTCGCCGTCCTGCTGCTTTTGGAGCACCAGCGTGTCCCACAGCTTGACCAATTCGCCGACATGGTGGTCAGGAATAGCTTCGTCCTCGACAGCCTCGTCAGCTCCTGCCCCCTCGATTCCATCCCCCCCCAACCAACCCTCCGCCATCCTCCTCGGATCAGACCTCTCAACCTCAGCCTCAACAACCACCGACCCATCCATCAACGCCCCCCTCAAATCCACAAGCGGCCGCACCGGCATCCTCACCACAGGCGTAGCACCTGCCCCCGCCAACTCCGTCTCAGCAACATACACCGTCGTCGTCGTCATCGTCATCGTCGTAGTCCTCTCTCCCCCGCCCCCCAGACACGCAACAGGCCGCACAACGCACCCCCACGCCGCGGCAACCTGCCCGGACACGTACACCTTGGCCCGGTGGCCCTGCCACCCGGCGACGAAGCGCGGGTCCGCGACGGCGCCGAGGAGGGCGCCTGCGAGGGCGGCGATGGTGCCGAGGGTGCGCCAGGTTAGGAGGGGGTTGGCCGGTGGGGCAGGAGATGGCGGGGTGGGGATGCTTGGTTGGCTGGCCCGGTCGGGAGTTTCGGCATCGGGGGTGGGGCCCGGGCCGTAGTACTGGCGGTTGTCGTGGTGGTTGTTGTGGATGTGGATCTGCCGGTGGTCGGCTACGATGGGGGGGCCGTTGGCTGGGGGTTGGATGCTTGTCCGGAGGAAGGTCTGGAGGGTGGCCTGCTGGACCATTTCGGGGGGTGGGCTGGGGACCGACGGCGGTGATTGTACGGCGTACTGCACCAGGGCCTCTTCGAATGCTCCGGGGACTTTGTAAGATTCGGCATCAACGGCGGGCATGTGAGGTGTCGTCTCGTTCGTTCTCTTCTTGGCACTGCTGCCAGCGTGGTGTCTCGGGACTCCGTCCGACGGATTGAAGCCAAAAGGGATTGTCGACGGTGCTTGGGCATCTGCAAAGTGTGAGAACGGAGGACAATGCAGGTTCCGAGCAGACAACTTACAATATTCCTCATCCGGGCCAAGTTCTTCGAAGACGCGGCCACGTTGCTTGGAGTCGCAATTCTCGCAGTCATGCACCGACGCGGTGGAACTGGCTTGCCCGCTGCCTCTTGACGACCCCATTATAGTCTCCTGCTTCTTCTTCAACCGCTGTAGATATTTCGCGTCAAGCACCCGCCCCTCTGACCTCTGACCGTCCTCGCTGATCGGGGGAGGCGGGATGCCCGCAGAAGATACAGAACTGCCCGATTTCCGACTGCCCTTGCCTGCGGTGATCTCGTCCTGTTTGGCCTTGAGCTGCCGGAGATATGCCGGGCCGAGAGTCTTTTTTACCGGGGCCTGATGACCGGGGGGGTCTCTGGGGGGTTCGCTGCTTGACATTTTGCATGGGCTTCGAGTAAAAACAAGTTGGAAGTGGAAATTATGTGGAGGTGAAGAATGAAACGGGAAAGTGCAGGGTACTGGGTCGAGATACGCGTTCGTTGGTGTGGGGCTTGACGCTAATCAGTTTCTTTGCTGTCACATAGGATAGGACGGCCGTTTCCCTCGTACACACACCAACTTTACCGAAATAAAACTAACTGTCAAAACTTGACTGGTTAGATCAAAGGACTTCCCAACTGAGAGTTCTCGACCGAGGACAAGACTTGTCAACCAAAACACCCCCCAGCCGATGCAGTTGTCTCACGAATCATGGAGCAAAGAAGGCAGATGCCGAGATATGACCAACGGCGCGGCCATGTGAGAGCCGATGTGAGGGCCGATGGCGCCATCCCCGCCTGGGCGTACTTTGGGGTGGCAGGGCTAGGGCTGGCGTTGTTGCTCATTTTCTCGTGGATCCGCGGCTGGTCTTGTAAGTACTTTCGCCTTTATTGTACAGCCTTTGGCATTAGCTAACCATCACATTTCGCAGCTCCCCCATCATCAACGAACCCCCCCGACAGCCAACTCGTTCTCTCCGATGGTAAATGCCCTCCCCCCCCCCCTTCGTCTCCAAGAACAACCCTCCCTCCTAACTCTCCCCAGACCCCCTCACCGCAATCTGCACCACCTACCGAACCATGCGCACCACCGCCCCCTTCCCCCCCGACAAACCCCCGCCGACGCTCTTCGACTTCCTCGGCGTCGACGTCAACGCCCCGCCGTACACGCGCTACCAGTACCCTCATCTCAGCTCCGCGCGCGACGAGTTCCGCTGGGCCCTAACGCAGTCGTACGCCAAGGCGTCGGCGCCGCTAGCCGCGCGGTTGGGGGGCGCGGTGGTGCGGGCTGGGCGGAAGGGCGGGGGGAGCTGGGTTGAGCGGCGGTACTTGGTTATGGTTGCGTCGTATAATATTCTTTATGGTAATAAGGCGAGGGATTATTACTTTAGGTATTTTATGAGGACGGTGAGGGATAAGAGCGACAAGGAGAAGACGGTGTGGGTGGCCAGGGGGTGGGGTGAGATTGAGAGGTTGTGTGGTGAGAAGCTGAGGGGGTGAAGCTAGGCAAGACTTTGAGTCATGGGGAGTTTGTGATGCTGCCCTGTCAAATTCACTAGAAACATGTATGGGCATGAGAGGGCATGTGGTATGGATATCATGATTTCATTCATTCACCCCTGTATGCTGTGAGAGTAACCTTAGGTTAAAATCGGGTTACATCACATAATGCCGATACTTTATCGAGATTTATCAGCAATCTAGGATCTAGAGTACACGTGCCAATGCAGCACTGGGGAAATCTCCGCAAATCGCTCTCTACCAGCTCCCAGAGATATCCCCGGATAAGGTCTTGGTTGTGGGGGCTGGTGTGGAGCTGCTCTAATAGGTACCACTGGCACGATTTTTTACACCTGGTAATTATATTTCGACAGATGGAGTATGGATATCCTGCGAGTAGGTAGATCTGGAGGGGTTTCTGGCCCCGCAGGCAAAGCTGTGCGTGGGAATACAGCCGTGAAACCAGAGCCCGCCCAACCAATTATTCCCCAAGCTTCCCCGTCTCAATCTCCTCTTCCATTCCATTTCTACCGTCTTCCCGCGCGAGCAAAACTAGGGGTATTCATATTGCCAACCCAAGCTCTCTTGCCTACCCGATCAAGGCGGACACAGCTGATCATCTTAAACAGCCTGTGCTCTAAAGACTCGCGCTCCCCAATCAGAAGTCAACCCGTTAGCAAAGCAGATGGCATCTCCCGAAGAGGGCCCTGGCTCGGGCCAGCCCGGTGCCGAACCCAACGTGATTATCGAGAGCATCACCCCAAAATACACGCCCGGCAAGGAAGATACCAGCCCCGACCTCGGCCCCGGCCCGGTCCCGAAATCGAACAAGCAGCTCCGAGCCCAGCAGATCCTCGCGTATCGGAACCATCTCCTCAACATGCCCGATGTGTCCAAGATAGGCGACAAGACACGGCAGCGGCAGCTCGACGCGATTACTCCCGACGTCATGGCCTGGGCCAAGAAGCTGTGCCCGTCCGGCGACCCGGGCGAGGGGTGGGACAGCAAGTGGGAGAATGGGAACTGCAGGAGCCTCAACTCGTCGATCGTCTGGATGAGACGGTGGGCGGCGGATGTGGAGGAAGGTGCCGATGCAAACGGTACTTGCTGTGATGCCCTCCATTTATTGGGTTTGCTGACACTGTGCTCCAGTTACACCTCTCGTTACTCCCGCTCAAGCCCAACCCGGTCCCCCTGACGGTCCTGAAGACGCCACCGAGGCCAGTCTATCCGTCGAAAAGAGAGTTGGGAATCTGGCAGAACAAAACCAGAGGAACTCGTCGGAACCCAGAGACGAGGCCGTGTTCTCTCCCAGATCAGGCTCCCCGGTTGGCTCGAAAACTGCCAACATCAAGACAAACACTGACAGTGAAAATCCCACTCAACCAACACAGCATCTGCTGCAGCATCCAAGTCAGATCGGATTCAGGAACGTGTTCTCCAACACCTTAATTCCAGCTCAGACGACGATCCCCTTAGCTCAGCCAGATCCGCCACCAGCCGCCACTCTCTCCCCCTCATCAGCTCCCGTGCTAGCCCCCGTTTCAGTCACAGGTCTAAGCCCAACCTCAATAACCCCCGCTCCAAACCCAGCTCCGTTGCTACCTCCAGAGCAAGGCACCCCCGCCAAGACCTTTACTCCGCCATTCCTGCGTCCAGCCCCAGCCCAGGCTCTAGTCCCGTCACCCCTTCGCTTCCAGAAGACCAGCCAAGCCCTCCACGTCAACCAATCCGCCCACATGCACGCCAAGCCTACGCCCTTCATGCAGCACAGCATCCAGAAGACACAGTTCCACAGGACAGACACGAGACTGTCAACAGTCCAAAAGAAACAGGACAACCGTCCATCCACCAAGCAGCTGAACCCGAAGGCGGATTTCACCCCACCAAGCGGTGATCTACGGACTGCTGGTTCAAGATACGCCAGTCCCAGTCCCGGTCTCAGCCTCTTTGACATGTCTCCGCACCGCCCATTGCCCGAGATCCCAGGCGGTGCCTCGCCGGCGGTCCGGAATGCGACGACTCACATGTCTCGAGGAGATGACACGCGCCCAGGTGCAGGGCAGCAGGCCCGTCACACCATAGCTCCCGAGATACCAACAACTCACGCCCCAAAGACAGGCACCGCGCTAAAGCCCAACACCCCCGTGACGGTGGTGAACTCCAGCCGGACGGAGACCTGGATCGAGGACCAGCTACAGGGGGAGAGTGCATCTAGTAGTCGTGCTAGACCGACCAAAACCCCCGGTGTGAGGGTGACCATGAAGAGGCAGGCCAGGGAGGGAACGGTGGTCTTGGACAGGCTGCCTGCAAGGGGGGATGGGGGGCCGGTTGTGGACTGCGGAGACGGGAGCTGTGGGAGGGGGAGGTGTAGGCGCTGCGTTGACAGGTGGTGGGTTTGGTATCAGGCGAGGCATGTGCGGCGGAGGGGGGGGAAGCCGGGGGACGAGGGAGTAGGGGATGGGTGGTTGGGTTGATGGGATGGGGTTTGGGGGGGTTGGGAATATCTCTTTGGGTGGGCTTGAGAGTGGACTTTTGGGAGTTGTCGCTTCGGAGTGGTTGACTAGGAGCAGGCTTATGGGAGTGATGTCTGGCATGGGTTCTCGGGACAGTTTTCGTGGGATGGGTTGCAATTAAAGGTGGGTTGAGTGGACATGGCATTGTCCTCTGGGTTGGACAGGGGGTGCAAAAATGGCGGCTTAGTAGGTTGTTTTTATGGGATGGAATGTTGGGAATAGAATGCTGGGAATGGTCTTGTGCGACCTCTCCGGAGCTAATCACCTGTAATTGGATTTGGAAAATAGACTCGGTGAGTCCGAACACAGTTCACCTCACCGGTCGAAGACGGCTTAGTGTGGTAGACCAATGCCGCTTCCCGTTCGGCACAGGAGAGAGAAAAAAACTCCCCCCCAAGTCTTTCATTCATTTTCCTCAATTTATTTATTTATTTACTTATTTATTATTTTTTTTGGCAAGGACATGTCCTTGTCTCTCATCTCAAAAAGAGACATTTTGGCATTCGTTCTTCTTGGTTAATGCTGAGCGGTTTTGGTCTCCCCTTCCGGACCAGGCCTACTGTTCACTCGATCAAGGCTTTTTTCATCAATCCGAAGCCACTCCTCCACCCCGCCAGGATGTGTCGCGCAAACAACGAAGAGGTAGACTGCTCATTTACTTGCCTAATTTTGTTCCTTATCTCCCGTGCAATTCCGAAAGTCGCACTGACTGACGCTTGCCAGGACATCTGCGGCGTGCCCGTGAGCTACTACCGCGACAAGCTCACCGCCACCCCGCGCGAGCGCTTCCGCCTCCGGCTCTGCCACGCCGAGAAGGCCAAGATCCTCGCGGCTCTCTGCCGCGCCGACCTGGCCCCGCTCCGCAGCCGCGACGTCGACCAGCACGACCGCTTCTTCCGCAACCTGTACGGGCGCTGCAACCTCGACTTCGACTACCGCCCGTACCGCCTGCGGCAGGTCGTTTACGACAAGTTCATCGACGTCATCCCGGGGCTCGTCCATGCCGCGAGGAAGGCTTTGGGGGGAGGACCCGGAGGTAGCGGTGGGGGTTGGAGATGGGATGCTGAGGCGAGGAGTCGCTTTGGCGACGAAGCGAGCGTCGCGGAGTGGCTCGCCGCGAGGGACAATGTAGGATTGCCGGGTATCGGCCTTGAGACTCAGAACTTGAGGGAGAAAGTCCAACTTCGGGGTGGCCCTGAGAACCAAGTCTCTCCTCAAGACGTCAGACGGTTGACCTCGACTGACGGGGACATGGCTGAAACCCAGGGCATTGCTGAGACCAGCTGGGACAGCTCGACTGGCCAGAACATGGTCAAGACAGTCCGGGATATTGCCTCGACCGGCCAGGTGTTGTCAAAATTGGACAGGGACGGCGAGAAGCAACCGTATCTGCATGATGGCCCTGCTGTGGGGAAACAGGACCAAGCCCGGCTGGACGTCGACGTGCTCCTCGCAGCGGCAAGCAACAACAAGGACGGGGTAGGATACGTTGGCCAAACCCCGGGCGGAACGCCGAGGTCCGGTGGCTTCGGACTGTCCACGAGGCATGCACCACGTCTCGAAGATAACCCCGGGAATTCGGTCAGAGTCGAAGGCCGGTCTCTCCGGGAGCAAAACCAGCCGCACCTCGGCTACCGGACAGAGCATCAGCAGCGCAGGACCCAGGCTGCCGAAGACGTCGACATGCTCATGGCTGTCGTCGTGACGGGGCTTCCGTCAACACCGACGTGGACGCAGACCTCGGCAAGAGTGCCAGCTACGAGCCCCCGCGCCGGCGAGCGTCGGGAAAACGACCCTCAGACAGGTGCCTCTCCCAGCTCGCCGCCCGTGACGACTCTTCCTCTCAGGCCTCGCGCCCCACCGACCACGCCGACATCACGAGCCGTCCCAAAGCCAGCTGCTGTTTCCGCAAGCATCGGCCGCCGTGCCGCTGAGCTGGCTCGTCAGCGCCTCGAGAAGCACCAGCGTGACGCAGAGCCTGTCACGCCTACTCCCGTGAGAAGAGGGGATCGCCCGCAGAGCACCGTCACCAACGATTTGGAGTACGCCAAGCTGGAGTCGAGTCTCCTCACTCTCGATCACACAACAAGGGACCGGCTTGCCGCCACCAACGCGTGGATGAAGCTGTCTTCGGCTGGACCGCTTCGAACGGCGGACGATTTAGTCCCGGGGGTAGATCGCCGGACCAGCACCAGCATGGAAGTTGGTCTCGACGCAGACGACCATGGCCGTCCTCGGTCGAGGCTGGGGCAGAGGGGCAGCGACGCACTCCGACTCGGAGCCCAGGACCAACCACCTCCCCACCGTCCGTTATTCCCGCCGTCAGCCGAGAGGCGAATCCACGACCTGAGCGCCGACAATCGCGCAGGTAATAATACATCATCCCCCTTCGGCCCTCCTCTGCACCTAGACAAGAGACCCCGCGGCTCCGGATCCGGCGACGGAGCAGCCCTGCACGAGAAACGTCGTCGTGTCGGCAGCGGCAGCGACAACGACGACATGTTTGCCGTGATGGCGGAGCTCAAGACCAGGTTCGATCTCATCCGGAACACCGACAGCGACAGCGGCTCGGGCTGCCGAAGACGTCGACATGCTCATGGCTGTCGTCGTGACGGGGCTTCCGTCAACACCGACGTGGACGCAGACCTCGGCAAGAGTGCCAGCTACGAGCCCCCGCGCCGGCGAGCGTCGGGAAAACGACCCTCAGACAGGTGCCTCTCCCAGCTCGCCGCCCGTGACGACTCTTCCTCTCAGGCCTCGCGCCCCACCGACCACGCCGACATCACGAGCCGTCCCAAAGCCAGCTGCTGTTTCCGCAAGCATCGGCCGCCGTGCCGCTGAGCTGGCTCGTCAGCGCCTCGAGAAGCACCAGCGTGACGCAGAGCCTGTCACGCCTACTCCCGTGAGAAGAGGGGATCGCCCGCAGAGCACCGTCACCAACGATTTGGAGTACGCCAAGCTGGAGTCGAGTCTCCTCACTCTCGATCACACAACAAGGGACCGGCTTGCCGCCACCAACGCGTGGATGAAGCTGTCTTCGGCTGGACCGCTTCGAACGGCGGACGATTTAGTCCCGGGGGTAGATCGCCGGACCAGCACCAGCATGGAAGTTGGTCTCGACGCAGACGACCATGGCCGTCCTCGGTCGAGGCTGGGGCAGAGGGGCAGCGACGCACTCCGACTCGGAGCCCAGGACCAACCACCTCCCCACCGTCCGTTATTCCCGCCGTCAGCCGAGAGGCGAATCCACGACCTGAGCGCCGACAATCGCGCAGGTAATAATACATCATCCCCCTTCGGCCCTCCTCTGCACCTAGACAAGAGACCCCGCGGCTCCGGATCCGGCGACGGAGCAGCCCTGCACGAGAAACGTCGTCGTGTCGGCAGCGGCAGCGACAACGACGACATGTTTGCCGTGATGGCGGAGCTCAAGACCAGGTTCGATCTCATCCGGAACACCGACAGCGACAGCGGCTCGATGGGGGTTTGGGCTCGTCGGGATGGCGTGGTTGGTAACGGGCTGGATGGGTTGGTGATGGTGACGGGGACGGAAGATCGGGAGGGTGGGTTGGGGACTGGCAGCCGGGCCCGACGTGGCCATCCCGAAGAGAGAGCGGGGGTGGCGCTTCCGGCAGCGTCCGAGTCTCGGCACGATCTCGTAGTCGATGGCCATGCGAATGTCTCCGTCTCCGTCCCCCCGAACCCCGGCCCGCGCCATGGCATCGCTCGCCTGGGCCTGGATAGCCCTTCGTCCGGAATACATCAACTCCCATCGACGCCTAGGGATGACGAAATTGACCCGGCACACTTGGCTTTGATCCCAAGGGCGGGCAGACAAGATAAAAACGGACGGCACACTATATCCGCCCACCACACCTCCCCTCCACCTCCCCCCCGCCAAGTGTCGCGCCAACTCGCTCCAACTGCAGTCGAAGATTCCAGACCAGTGAACCTCCCCTACAGACCCAAGGGACAGGTCACCTCCGGGCCTTCCGACACGCAGAAAGTCCTCCATCGCACAGGCAGCCTCGGGAGGCATAGCCCAGGGCAGCCAAGATGGAGCAAGTCGCCATCAGGACGCCCAACCACGGTCACGACCAGGCACCCCCAGCCTAACATCAGCACCGCAACTCAGACCACTGCATTTCCAAGGGGTATCGATCGTCTCCAGCCAAACACCCCCCCAACAGCACCACCTCTGCCGATCCGCACGTACGACCCATCCGCCCCCTTCCAGCACATCGGAGAGATACTACTCCGCGATGCGTCTCCCCGGGCCGGACGGGGATCAGATCACGCGCACCACCACCACCACCACGAGAGCGTGGAGTCGCTGCCACGCGGGTCTTGGGGTACTGGGAGGAGTGGGGGGAGTATTATCCCCCCGCCGATCCCGACAGCTACGAAACCGTCTGTGGGGGAGGTTACGGGTCTGGAGATGGAGCGGGATGAGGTTGGTTTGTGATTGGGGGTTGGGGAGAGTGGTGGTGGGGATCGGAATGTGGGTTGGATGGTGAGAGAGAGGTATGACGATTGCGCTAGCGGGTTGAATAGGTTGGTTGGGTTGGTTATCGAGGAGGCGGGGGACGCATGCGTGAGGAATGGTACGGACTCTTCTGGGCGGCCAAGCACATCGTCCTGTAGGGGCCTGATGGCCGGTGCATCGGATTCGGGCCGGTGCACCGATCTCCTCGTGCTGCGTTGACGCGAAGTGGCCGGAGCCAAGGTCTCTCGCATGGGTCGCAATGATTCGACCGGGTGATCCAATTCGCTTCTGGTGATGGTGATGCAAGGAACGACAAGCAAGCGGTCGCGACATCGCTGACCGTTCCGATGCGGCCGAGCGGATACTACACTTCCGGGATGCCGTGCGGGCGTCGAGGTCTAGTGGTCGCGACCGTCCCCGGCCCGTACCGGGCGCCCAAATTCTGGATCAGGTTCGACAGCCCGGCTTTCGCTGCGCCGTAGACCTCGTTGCCGAACGCTTCGAGACCGTCCACGGAGCCGATGCTCACCACCTTTCCGCCCCGCTCTGAGCGGAGGAGGAGGGGCATCGCCGTTGGATGCAGAGGGATGGGGCTTTGAGCGCGACGGCGATGTCGAGGTTGAATTCGCCGTTGGAGGATCCCTTGTCCCGACCGAATGCGCTGGTCGGATCCCCGAAGAGGATGACGGCGTTGTTGACGTGGGTATCCTCGTCGCCGAACACGACGTGAAGGTAGTTAGTCTGCGCCCTTCATTGCGGGGAACCTGCTCGATGTACCCGGACAGGAGCTCAGATTGATAATCGGCGAGATCCGGCATGTACCGCTGCTGTTTGACAACGTCCGGGAACGCGACGCCGGAGACGGAACAGCCAGCCAACCTGACGTCGGCGACCACGGCGCCGGCCTGCAGGCGGATGGCGCGTTCGCCGAGATCCGCCATGAGCTGGCTTGCACGGGCGAACAGGAGATCCCCCGTGAGGATAGCGGCGTTGTTGCCGAACACCTGGTGGCGCTCGGGACGCCGCGACGCTTGTTGGCGCGGGCGGAACGGAGTGGTCGGAGCACGATTGCGGACGGTCCGGTGCCCCGTGCGCTCGAATTGGCGGAACGGCTGGAAATCTGGCGTCCGTTCCTGGCGCCGGGCGTCGGGCTCGTCAAACCGCGCCTGGGGCGCCTCGGGGTCGTCGAATCCATCGCGGAGTCAATCGTAGCGTCGCAGCTGTTGGGTTTTTCCTCCCTGCCAATGCGGCGCGCTACCAGAAGGACTCGACTCAGCATACTTCACGCCAAAGGGGCGGATCCATCCGCGTCACCAGTACTGGCTTCGCTACGCCAAGTCAAGAGCTTGGTGTTAGCCTGCTTCAGTAAGACCAGGACAGGAACGGTGTCGAGACCGACACCCCCCGACGTGTAGAGACCTGTCCCAGCGGCAGGGCGGGGATCAATCTAGACTAGGGTCTCGGCTGTGGGAAGATTGGTCGGGAGGGCGACGGTGGTCTTCGACGCATCGCAATAATCACTGAAGATCGAAGACGAGGACGAGGAGGAAAACTATTCCGACCCTGTCATATCCGCTTTCACGACTCACTCTCGCACCCTTTCGTGCGATTCCTCCATGCGCAAGCTTGACCTTGATAAGGGGTTGTCAACCTAGGTCTATGCGCCGGTAAATGTCGACGAAGACGCGCCAATCGGTGCTTGACATGCCGACGTCCGAACCCAACATCATCCTATTCTCCTTCCAGCAGAGCTCTCTGGGGCGACACGACCTGCGGAACAAGGCCGGCGACGCGGAAATAGGCCCGGACCAGCCACAAGATTGGCACGAGGGGCCTCGCCGTGGAGATTCACTCGGCACCAAAACATCGGTACAGCGGACACGACGCGCAGGGCCCCTCCACGCTCAAGGCGACGATCCCCGAGGCATGGTGAGCTGCAACAACTACCTGACCAACACGGAGACACCCGAGCTGCACGAGCGCTTCCTCGGGCCGCGCTGGTACAGCTCCGACGTCGCCAGTCCCCAGGTCTAGCCCTTGACTTGCCTCAACCACGAAGCGCAGAATGACTAGGCCCACGCCAACCTCGCCCAGCTGCCAGAGAATAGCCCGTGGATCCTGCCGTTCCACGGCAGCCGGCCGCCTCGATCGTCTCAGAACTGCCGTGGAAGCCGAAAACCGTGTTCTCCGGTCACTGGCACACGAGCGCGGTCGGAGGGGTCGACAGAACGCTCCATGTGAACTCGCTGATGAGCTTCTTCACGAGCCTCGACTACACGCCTTGCTGCGCCTGGGACAAGGAACATTTTAACCTGATCAAGATATGCCGATGCAGTTTTTTGGGGACAAGTACCTCCAAGAGTTTGGGATTAATGTCCAAGCTGCCATGCCAGTAGTTCATCCTAGAGGCTTGATCTTCTGATCGAGGCCTTGCGATTTGGACTTGCTGGGCAGGCACGACCTCGTCCTCGTTGTAAGCAATTATGCCTCCTTCTTTCACAGTTAGCACCTGATGTCATCATTGTCTCCCCAAACACAGGCGGGTGGACGATCAACCATTTACCCTTGAGGGAACCATCGACGCCTTCTTGTTATTTTGAGATAACAGTTGACGTCGATGGGGGAAACCTGGTGGAGAGCAGAGCCTGAGCCGATCGATTTCCCACCTTGGCTGGCTGAGGTTGAGGCGCTTCCAGAAGTCCCACCATGAAAATAGCGCTGCTGAAGCATAGGGCAAGAGCTTGATCATGAAGTTCGGCCCGGATTTGTGGTAAGAGGTAGCTTCAGGTTAGCATCCACCACACCCAAGCTACGCTGTGGAGGTAGCTGGATAGATTCGGATATCAATTGACATGGAATGGCTCCAGGTGACCGAGTCTGAGACGTCGCACTGTTGTTACTGCGGCGACGCGGCTGCTACGGGTCGGGCGATTGGGGTAGGTCGGAGACGTGTCCGTCGCCTTGCCGTCTTCGCTCTCCGTCCGCTGGGCGGACAGGTCTGACCCCGGCCCCAAGATGTGCAACAAACACCATTCCACCCCACGGCACGCCTCAGCACCCATTCACCCAAGCACATTCGTCATTTTCAAGACATAATCCATCTTCCGCGCGCCATCCGGAAGGACGGGGAACTCGGAGAAGAAAGCGGGGTGTACGGCTTTCCACGGACACTTCCCACGTGCCCCGAGACACCCGTCGAGGCCGAACCATGTTCGCGCCACAGAGGACGTCCGGGCCGAGGTCGCGTGAGAGCACTTCTAGCTATGCTTTGCGGCTGGGACCGAGGAGATGGCTGACGCCTGCTAGGGCAGGTTCGTCGAGGGCGTGTACTTGTTCTGGAAGATACGCTGGGTTGCCAGGTTCGGGGAGATACTAAAAGATAATCTCACGGATGCTTCTGGGGGTTCTGACGAGTCGGAGTATCGGGGTGCCTAGTCAGGTTGGTGAATCGACAAATATGTCTTTTGTTAGACTAACGCAGGCGCCTGGGGTCTAGCTTTATTGACTTCATCTTCCCGTGGACAGGTGTCCTCCTGGAAACCAGTCTCGGCAATCGACGTTGGGTCCACAGTATCATTCATGCCAGACTTTGTGCGATCCATGAGGAGCGAGGTCCAGGCATCGAGGGGTGTTGGCGCATCCACGTCTCGCTGCATTTTCTCCGTCGAGACGCTGGAAATCGCCTCCTTCAAGAGATGGAATGCTTCTACGTGAGTGGCCTTCTCCGCCCTCGGTCTTTTGTGGTTCGGCTGCGGCGACCAGCATCTTCGCTGGGTCTGGATGGCGCGAGCTGGCCGTTTGCCATATGTCAGGAGATTAGTCGTACGTCTCACAGATCGGATATCCAGTTTTCTAACACCAAATCCCGTCGAATTTCTACTTTTATTGCGCATTGGCTGACGTTGTCATGTTGTGCAGCGATGCAGGTGTATGCTAGCGAAATAGTGTTGGGGAGGTCAAGGCTGTTATTAGTTTCTCCTCTACACTGCGACCAATGTCTGTTCCATATTTTCGTGTGCCAAAACGGGGCGGTCGCGTTTGTGGCAAGGCCCGTGGCCGCCGGGAGGTGCGGTTCTAGAGCAGCGCAAAGGGGGACTGCTTCCATGGGGGCCGCAGCTGTTCTGCAAGGACATGTGGTTCCGCGGCTGAGGCACGATCGCCGTTGTGCCGAGCGCTACCCTCGAGTACCCCGACGCGCCGGGCAGGCGGGTCAGCGACTGGGTCGCCAGCCCGGGGGGGTGGGGGGAGCCGGAGCCGGAGCCGGGGGCCGGGACCGGGAACCGGGGACCGCCCTGCCATGGATATCGCTTGGCAGCTGGAGCCTCTGGAAAAGATCAAATGCGTGCCCGCCCTTGTAGACGACTTCGTCGTCGTCATCGTCGTCGTCGTCGTCGTCGCCGCCTTCGTCTAGGAGCACCGACCGCCGGCGCCTAGTCGCGGACCCCGTGGTGCGCCAACATCGCAACCTCCCACATAGACAACAGGAACCACTTCCCGAGGCTGACAGCTGGCAATGCAGTGTGTTGAGCAGTCCAAGCTGGAGAAGTTCGACAGCGTCAGCCGAGACTGTCCCGATTTGCCCAGCCTGCAGCGCCCAGCCTGCAGCCTCAACATTGGAGATGGGGAACGTGGTGACACGCAAATAGGGCTGACAGCCTCGTAGAAAGCAACCGGAGCACATCCTCGAGAAGATGCCTCATTAGAAGGGGCCCATCAGACGGGGCACGGCGGCCCGGGCCAGCCCGACGTAGTGCCGGGCCATCTCCGCGGGGCCCCGGCTCACGACTGCCCGGAGTGGTAGTTGGGGCTGAAAATTCGGCCACGATGCCTGCCAAGAGCGGCGCCGCATTTATTTTGGCACTGTACCCAGCAGCACAGGACGGCGACGGTACGGTGGGCACCCTTTAAGTCCTCGCTTGCGAGACCGGGATTGGGGCAGGGCCACGTCACGGTCTTTGGCGAGGGCAACGACAAGCGCGAGCCCCGGGAGTTCCGTCGCGGATCGGGGCCCCGGAGGTCCGGCATGGCGGCGTATCTATAATGATCCGTATGCTGGTCGGTGACTGATGGCGTTATTGGCTGTGCCGCTCACCGCCACCTCTCCCTCCGAGATTCGATGGTACTAGCTCGTCCTGTCAACCCTTCGCTTGGGGACCTTGGCTCATCGATGTCACGGCGCCACCATCTGCGATTGTCGGGCTATTGAGGCCACATCCAAAGACACCATCTTGGAGGGTCAGGTGCTTCAGTAGCTGCCCTGTTGGCAAAACCCTCCCGAGAGACAAGCTTAGACAAACTTGTCCCGCACGTCGATGCTTGACTTTGAATCCCATATGTCGTTTGATAATACCCTGTCATGTTCTGTTCCCTTGATAACACGGAGACGCATGAGCTTATCCTATCCCAAAGCGAGCGTTTCCGTTGCGAGTTTAATGAGATGGCGTTGCACACCAAATTTGGGATTAGAGGTTAAAGGGTTGAGATGCAAAGGCGGATTGACGAATATGTAAAATGCCAGCTTCGTCCATCAGAGCAATCACCTCGGCGGGGGATTGGGTTTTGTTGGCAATCCCAGCGCTGGAATGGCTGTATGCAAAGAGTCGAGCAACTTCCGGGATGCTGCACCCAACTACTTGACTACTTGACTTGTCAGAATCCTCGTGGGCAAGAGAAGATTGAGATTCCTTACACCGGGGAGGTCGGTCAACTGGCAGGTCTTGGCGGAATCGGGGCAAGCTGTCCAGGTCCTTGGACGGTGGACTGACATAGAAGTCAACGATGCCTTTGGACTGCTCGGGCCGACCTTTGACAACACTTCAGTTCGAGCATTTGTAATAAGACGACTCCGAAAGCGGACGACAAAGGGTTTGTTCTATACCGCTGCAACTCGTCCAGGCCCTGAAATATAAGCACATCTCAACCGATGCAAATCAGAAGGTGCATTCCGCACGGTCATATGGGACGGTGAAGCATGGTTCTCAGCGGAGTGATTGAAGGAGGGAGATTTGGAGGCGGATGGGTAAAAGGTGGGTTTCAATGGGGATGACGATAACGTGAGATTAGGCTTCAGGGGCGTTGTTGGGCTTTGTCAAGGTGTCGGATTTGGCAAGGCAGCTCGGCTAGATCCGGCGTATGTCTCTGGAGCACGTGCAAGTACAGTATTCCGTCATTCCGTCTCCATCTCCAATCGCAAAACACCAAAACACCAAAACACCAAAACACCAAAACTCCATGACGCTGTCAGTTCGCTGGTAAATACCCGACCTCATCATTGCCATTGCGTCAATTTAGCATATTCATTTCCCCTTTCCGTCCAAACGCAGCAATCACACACGCCTGCGTATCTCACAATCGGGGACTGGCGGACTCGATCACGAGACTCGGAGACTCGGTCCAAGGGAGGAATGTGGCGTCAACCAACATCCTTTGTTAACAGTTCTAGCGCTTCAACTCCCCAAGTATAAATCAATCGCCTTCCCTCCCCAGATGTGAGCTGTCGCAAGCCATCCCAGCAGCCCCAAAATTCCCCATCTTTGTCGCGCAACCACTTTTGCGAAAGTTCCACACAAAGTCCCCCGTAACATCACGGTCTGAAACCAAAGCTATGGACGCCGCCGCCATCTATGATCCGCTTGGATTTGACGATCATGTCGTCGAGTCGGAATACGTATACCCCGCCGGCGTGGAGGACGAATATGACGGCAATGCTGTCATGCTCAATCCCCAACCGGCCGAGCACCATATTCGCCGCAACTTCAGCTACCTCAGATTGCGCGTTGGCTTGGACCCCCAATTGACGCGACCGGAGAGTGTCATTGGGGAGGGTCCTCTGCACGACGGCGACGGCGACGGCGACAGCGACGACGCCAATGACGCGTCCCCGGTAGCTAATATGCAGCCGGTCCAGCTTTGCTTCCACGATTCATGGCGCCCATCTGGGGATCCCATCTCTCTGCACTTCCAGTCTAGTCCTGACTACCAGAATATGGTAGTCCAGACCCGCCACCCCCCCATCGTCGAGCCCACGGCGCCGAACTACAGCTGCGACTGCGGAGATATCTATCTCAATCCAGTCAACAACCCCGCTCCCGCTTCCCCCCCGATGGCCGGTCTCAAACGCTTGTTGAGAAAGGCTGGGGCCATTTTCTTTGCTGGGTCGATAATCTTGTCCATTATTTTCCACCGCGACACACCCTGTCAACCAGCTGGGACACCCCACTGTGAACCAGCTGGGACACCTTACTGCACTCAGGAGGTCGACACAATTCTCCCGCTGCACCAAAGCCTCATCGACATTGCCAAATTGCACTCGACAATTGCCCCGCACGCACTCCTCTTGCAACCAGGCATGAAGCCAGAACCTTGGTCCCCCACGACCCTTCTCGTGGACTTGAAGTCCCTAGCCTATCGGGTGCTGGTGGATCTGGACGCCATCTTGCCTTCTAGCATAGGGGGTGCGCATTGGGACATATACGAGGCAGCGATGCGGCATCTCCAGCAGGCCGACATGCTCTGGTTCGAGCAGAAGACCCAACTGGCCCACGATCTCACTGCCCGGGCCTCATCCTGGCTAGTCGTGGCGTCACACAATCTAGGCTCACTCGAACCAAAAGAAGCGGCGTGCAGAGTTGCCGCCAACGCCACGACCAAGTCCGACCACACCGGAACCAAGTCATCTTCCTCGGAGAAACCCACAGACAACGACACATGCCGGGACAGAGTAGCCCAGTCCGTCCTCGAGCAAGTCTTCATCGAACGCCTCCTCCCAGACTCAACCCTCCCCTCAACCCCCTCCCAGCAATTCCTCGGCGTAGGCCTCAACCTCGCCGCCCTCGCAGGCAACCTCTCCCTCGCCCACGACCACCTCACCAACCTCGTCCGACTCGCAGACTGCCCCGACCCAGAAACCCCCACCTCCGACGACGCACCCGCCTCTCCATCCTGGGGCGACCGCCTCCGCACCAAAATCGGCTGGACACCACCACCACCCCCTGATCCCAACCCCAACCACCTCCTCTGCACCCGCATCACCACCCACATCCAACCCCGCCTCGCAGCGCTGGCCACCCTCACCGCCGGCGTTGACCACGCAAGAGACGTAGCCGCGGAGGTGGAGGCGCGCGTCGACGGCCTCAGGTACGTCGTCACGGCTCTGCTGGTCGGGCCGGCCGGGGAGGCGGGGGAGGAGCAGCACCCCGAGTGGGAGGCGGTGTCGGAGGCGCTGTTTGGGCATGTGGAGAGGGAGGAGTGGGAGGATGCTGGGTTTGCGGTGGGGGTGGGGAGGGGGATGTGGGTTGAGGTGGAGGGGGGTGTGGGGGTAGAGAGGCGGTGGGTTTTTGTTAAGAGGGGTGAGGCGGATGCGCTGAAGGATCTTGCTCGGGTCGTTGAGACGATCCGCCCGGCTGATAATGCGGCGTGGTTTGGGGAGTATGTTATTATCTACGACGGATCGGGGGATGTGTCGGGAGCGACTTGCGGCCGCGTCCGGTACCGGCTTCCTGGGGTTGCTGAGATGAGGGAAGCGATCGACTTGGCTGCTAGTGTCATTGGCTACGAAGCTCGCGGCACCTTGGCGGAATGGCAGCGCCGGGATGCGGCGTGGGAGTCTCCGTGGGTAAGGTCGTCTGCGGCGTGGCAGGTTATCTGGGAGGGTAGGGATAGGGGATTGGGAGAGAACTTTGGCAGCAAAGGGGGAGAAGACGAGTTTCGCGATTCTCCAAATCAACAATAGCCTGCTAGCTAGGGTAGATAAGGAAATACAAGGGTATATATATTACTGCTGTTAAGAAAAGTAAAACAATAGTTTATATTACTAAACCTTTGGAAAAGACAGTAGTACTTTAGGTTTAACTTTAGTTTGCTAATTTTTATATAAAATAGTTTTATATACAATGTTATTGTATGTGAAGTTTGTATAGTTTAAGTTGATATAGTTTGAGTTGATATAGTTTAAGTTGATATAGTTTAAGCTGATATAGTTTAAGTTTAAGTTAATATAGTTTAAGTTTGTATAGTCTAAGTTGTTAATAGTTTTATAAGTATTATTTACAAGCTTTTTAACACTATTATACTATTAAATATATAGTTTAAACTATATTAGTTAAAGTACTTTAGTTTAAAGTATTTTAATTTAAAGTGTTTTAGGTTAAAGTATATATGTAATTATCAAGGCTTGAAAAACTATAAAATAGAGTAAGAGGGTATAGAGAAACGCTAGCCTTGCAAATAATGATATTGATTAGACTTTTACTAATCTCTGCCTCTTTTCTCAATTAGAGTAATCTTTGCTATATGTATGGAAGTGGAAGCTCTACTCTTAGCTCGCCTTTTAGGCTCTCCCTTTAGCTATTATCCTCTTGATACTTGTCTAGTTCTAGCAACGCCTAGTCTAGGCTACGTTTTTGTAGTTAGTAACGTAACTAGAGACATAACTAGAGACAACTATGTTTAGTCTTTGTGTTAGGCGCGGCTCTCGCGTTAATTAGCTATAGTAGCTGCCTTAGACTTTTATTGCGTTAAGCTGCAACATTTTCTAGCGCGAAGGGTATAGCTGCCTTTAATAGTAATAAGCTAAAGCTTGCAAGGTTAATCTAGTAGCTAGTAAATTCTTTAGCATTTATTAGGTATTTTAAGCTATATATTTGCAAATCTAATGCCTTTGATACTAACAATTTTTTGGGGTTTTTATAGTTTTATTTATACTTGCAATGCAAATTAAAGCATTGTAGTATTTTTTATTTATTTTTTTCTTTTTTTTGCGTTAGATAAAATCTAAGCAATACTTAGTAAAAACGCTTAATGTAAAAGCATTATAATATAATATATATAGTAAGTATAACTTGGTATCAATGCTATACCTTGCATTTTATTCTAATAACTCTTTTAGCAAGTTAAAAATATAACAAAATCTTAATATGCATTTCCTAAACTATAATCTAACCCTATTTAAAACTAGCTTTTCTTATTATATATAACAAAAACCTTATTGCTTTTTATAAAGTCTCTTTTTCCTTTAGCTTTTGCCTTTCTATTCTTTTACATTTCAATTAATTTGCTACAACTATACTTGCAATTACAATAACATTTAATGCTATAATAATGCTTAATAAAATAGATAAGCTAAATTTTTACTTAATTGTTATTTTTAAAGACAATTTGGCAAATGGCATTTAAATAATAGCATAAACTTACTATCTTTATAACCTTAGCTTATTTATTATTACTAGATTTCTATTTGCTAAGATAAAGCTAACTAATTAGCAACTAGTTAATCTTTGCCTTTTTATATATGCTATTTAGCTAGCTAATAGAATAGTGTTAGCTAAATCTTATCAATAAGTTAGCAATATAGCATAGCATTTAGAAAACCTTGCATAACAATTAGTAAAAGCATTTAAAGATGCTGCTAAACATTTATTACTAAAAGAAAGCAAGGCTAAGCAAGACAAGATATAGCTTTAAAAGCTATTACATGCTATTAAAGTACTGCAGATGATTTAGTAAAGAGAAAGCAAAGGTAGTTGCTTAAGAAGATAAAGCTTAGACATTAAAGTAATTAGCTAGAAATGATAGATAAAGCTAAGACAAGATTTTCAGCTTATATACTAAGTATTTTAAATATAATTAGATTAAATTAAGAAAATTCTACTAAGTAATATAGTAAAATTAAACACTAAGTTTCTTTAGAAAAATTGTAATCACTTTATACTTTATAATTTTAAAAAGCAAAGCATTGATTATTCTTTAACTTTTAAGCTTTAATAATATTTAACAGTTTCTTCAATTATAGTATAGCTTTGCTATATTCATTTAATTTATTTAATTTGCATTAGATAAAGTTTAAGTAATACTTAGTAAAGATATGTAATTTAGCAATACTTACTACTAGTTTAATTTTGAAAAGTTTTAAAAAATCCTAATGCTAATATTGTACTATATGCAAGCTTAAACTAAAACTTTAAATTTAATGCAAGTTACTAATAAGTTATAATATAAATTTTAATACTTAACTATACAAAACAAACTCTTTAGTTAAAGTATAATATGTAAAAATTCTCTCTTTATATTTAATACTATTAGATACTATTTTAATTAATTCTTCAAATTATGCTAATTATTAATATTGTCTATTTTCTTTTTTTTTAAAAAAGATAGATACAAAGTTTAACCTAGATATCTAAAATATGCAATGTTTTCAAAAAGATAACTTAGAAAAACGTAACAAGCAATAGCAATAGTATTTAAAATAGCTAAAGTTTAATCTATAGTAAATATATCTATTAGCAAACTAAAAAGGGATAAAAACGCAAGGTAGATAAGTTTTGACAAGATATGCAAAAGTTAGCATTAGTAAGTTATTGTATTTATTATTTAATTTGCGTTAGACAAGGTCTAAGCAGTACCTGCTGCTAGTTTAATCTTAATAACCTTAAAAAAAATCTTAATGCTAATGTCTACCATAGTATACGCAAGCTTAAACTTAACCTTAAACTTAATGCAAGTTGCTAATAAGTCACGCTGTAAACCTAGTAAATCATACTGTAAACCCTAATGCCTAGCTATACAAAATAAAGTCTTTAGTTAATACACAGCATGCAGAAATTATATCTTTGCATCTAATATCACTACTACTATCTTAGTTAATCCTATTAAACACTATCTTAGTCAATTTTTGCAATTATGCCAATTGTCAACGTTACCTATCCTCTGTCTCTAAAAAAGCCAAACTAGAACTAGGACTTTAATCTTAAGTTGCATAGCAAGGCTGCACTTTACTTCAAAGAAAGTCCTAATACTACTAGCATCTAGAAGTTAGAAGGCAACAACTATATTGCCTTGCTTATCAAAAGGTATAACAAGATTGCCAATAAAACAAAGGATATTAAAAACATTAGCAAGCATATACAATATCTTTAAAAGAATAACTTAGAATTTAACAATAGGCAATAGCTAAAGCATTTGAAAAAGACAAAGTTTAACCTATAATAAGCATACTTGTTAGCAAACTAAGAGAGTATAAAAAGGCAAAGTGGATAAGTTTTGGCAAGACATGCAAGAGTTAGCATCATCAAAGTTATTGGCATAATTAGCGCTTTTGTTTAAGATGCTTCTTTACTTAGCATTATACTAAAATAAACATCAATTACTTAATAAATCTTAGTAAAGATTTTTTTAAGCTATACCTAAAACTATTATCTAATGTTTATTATTTAATATTCATTATCTAATTTTATTAGTTAGAGTCTATAATCTAAAGTATAATATCTAAAGTATGAAATTTAAAGTTTATTATTTAAAGTTTGTTATCTAAAGTTTATTGTTTAAAGTTTATTATTCAAATTTTGCTGTCTAAACCTTAATGTCTAAACTTTATTTGTTAAAGTTTGTTATGTAAAGCTTTTTTTATCTATAGTTTATCTTCCTATCTTACAATCAACTAGTCTATCTCGCCAAAGCGGCACATTTACAAAATATTCATAGCGTAGCTTTACTCTCAAGTCACAACAGTAGCGGCAAGATTTTACGCAACATTTACATAGTTTAGGCAAAGGTCTAATTCTTCCTTAATCTATTTTTTAGTCACCTTTTTATAACTAGGTGTGGCGTAACAAATTCCAGACTTTTAAGCTAAAGTGTAGCACTCTTTGTACTGCTAGTTTTAGCACCACCGTGAATATCTGCAGTTGGCATACTTATTAGTACTGGCAGAATTGTCAGTACTAGCAGAATTGTCGGTGCTGAGAGCTTTGTCAGTGCTAGCAATGTCAATACAGACATTCTGGATTTGTCAAGGGCTTTAACTAAGTTTCGTCCTTATCATCATAGGCGCACAACCACACCCTTCTGCGCCTACTCGCGAAGGGCGACGCTAGCGTCCGCCATGCTTCGTGCGCTAAAGGTCAGTCATGGTAAGCCTATAGAAAGTCAGCAACCGTTGGGCAAACCTAACCCTAAGAAAGGACGTTATGATATCAAGCAACCAGCTTATCAGGCAGTTCGGTTTTGCGTTAGAATCGTTGACGTTGGGATGACACTCTTCTGCTAGTATTTACTATACGTTGATGATAACAGTACTGCCAGTACCGCCGATACTGCCGGTACTGTTGGTACTGTTGATAATGACAGTTTATGTCGGTACTGACGGTACTGACGGTATTGCCGATACTGGCGATACTGGCGATACTGCTGGAGTCTTCTCTTCCTTCCACGGAATTCGAAGAACAGCAGTTAAAGCAGATCGGTTTGCCTCTTTGAGAGGGGCTTTATCGTGGCTAAGATTACGATGATTTCCCACAATGTGCCCACACGTTTGCGTGCAGGCAACCTCCCCGACAAAACAACTCCAGTAAATTGCCCTGGCAACAAAAGGGTCGTCGCAGGCCTACAGCTACTTGGACACCCAGCGGATGTCCTTGGTGCGAAGGATGACGCCGTGGTTGGTGACGGAACCTGGCAGTCTCAGGGAGTCGGAGCTGAAGACCTGATGCTTTCTATTGTTGTTGCTTTATGGCTTTTCAAGGCAAGTGATATGATCCAGTCCTTGATGCGTAAGTGTATATCAGTGAGCAAGTACTGGCTGCACCATCTGCAATGATATCATCATGGTTTGTATGATTTGCACATCTAGCGCGACTGGCACGGCACCGCCGTCGAACAAAAATAGCAGCGTCGGAGCCAGCGGTATGGCCGGCGGCGCTGGCGTACTGTTGCCGGCGTCCATGTTGCGCGGGGAGAAGAAGCGGGCGCGCGGCCGCAAAGGCACTGTCTACAACGAGGAGTACATCGTCAACAATGTACGGCGGCTGGTTGAGTGCGTCGGAGTCGCCGGGGACGAGGTCGCGCGGCTCGTCTTCGGCCTGGCAGGAGATGAATGGCCGAGAGGGCGAGGGCTGTCGAGGACCTGCTACAGAGAGGAATCCGCGCAACAACTGTCAATCCGTTGTGGAGATAGACAATGAGAGCACGATTGAACTTCCCCGCGCCAACCAACCACACCATGTTAGCCTTGAGATTCACGTTCCTATACCTCCATTTGTTCCGTACAACTTGTCTAGCATTCCAACCATGGATATCTCAAGCCTTCTCAACATGTTCTTGCGCTTTTTCCGCCTTAGGCAAGCGCCTTGGAGGATAGCCGTGGCGACCTTGCGTGCTGGCGACCTGGTTACCTGGGACGACATTGGGCTGGGCGGCAGCGGGCGTCTGTCTTGTCAACGATGCTTTGGCAGTTCCACGAGTACAAGCGCGGCACATTTTGACATGGCGGCATGGCATTGCAGCTACCTGGATGCGGCTGTCTGACGCGAGGGTGGCGAGCTCTGAGGCTCCGGCCTTACTCATGGCGACGCGCATGGCTCTTTATGGTGTGGTTGGCGGAGAAGGTAACCAGCCTTGGAAACCTGTTGGCCCTCAGCGGACGCTCATCATCGAAAATCCACGGCCACGGCGGCACCGTACCTCTTGAAGCTTTTACCGTGGTAAATACAACACCTTGCCTTACCAGCTGGACTATCACGACGCTGGGTTCATGGCACCAAGGCACCAGAACGCTTGAAATGCCGGAAGCAGAGGATCAAAAGGAGACTATGTTGGAGAATAAACTTAGCATTGCGTGTAACTAGGTATTATCAATGGTATTTTCTGGCAGAGTCTCCAAGTTGGCGCTAGAGACTTGAAAGCAGTGCTGGGAGCTCTGGGTGTCGATGTTGACGAAGAAACTGCCTATGAGAAACCAGCTTGAGCTGTTGGCCTTAAGAGAGGACGCTGTTAGCCAAGTCACTTATGGTGGCTAAGAATAGCTGCACCTTCTCCTTAATGTCTAAGCCTAACTTCTACAAAGGCAGGGGCAGGTTTGGTGGGAAGGCGCTGGGAGGTGGGCAACTTGAGAGGAGAGAGGAAAGTGCTAAAGAGAAAGACATGTCAAGCTGCTATGCTAGCAGTTGCACTTTGCCCCTATCGGCGACAACTTGCAGCAGATAATTGCTAGATAAGATTTGACATGTCTAAGCGCTTTGACTAGGCTTGACATGTCAAATCTCTTTGATTAGGCTTGACATGTCAAAGCTCTTTAGCTAGGCTTGACATGTCAAATCTCTTTAGTATGAATTGACATGTCAAAGATCTATAGCATGACTTAGCATGTCAGAGATCTTTAATGACTTAGCTTGTCAAAGATCTTTTAGTTTGGCATGTCAAATCGCTTCAAGACTTTCAACTCCAGGGGGTTGAGATGAATTATACTGGTGATCCTGGTGATAAGGTGCTCACCCTTGATGTGTCGAGCTATTTCCTTTCCAGTATCCTAGAAATGTTAGTTGGAAGACTATCTTTTCAAGTACGTTGCATGAGTGCAGCAAAGGCCTCGTCGTTACCGTTGTGGACAATGCGCTTAATAGGGTTGTCCTTTATCAAGTGCCACTTGCCCTCGACAAGCGCCTTACAACGTCATTAGCCCACAGTATGCAGCTACCTCCATATGCCCATTCAGGATTCCTTCGCCGCAGCACGCCACGTCGTGCATGACAGACATACAGCACCTGCCATAGCCTGCCTGTTTCCGTGACTTCAGTCGACTCGCTCTCATAAACGTCCTAGGCCGCCAGCTCAGCCCGGAACGCCGAGGAGACGGCTACGAGGCGAGCTGCCACCGCCGTACAATGCCGAGATGGCAGGCAAGTCCGTCTAGCGCGTAACTTGTCTTTACCTCGCATGGCGGGACCGGGGCACGACTCGCCAAGCAATGCACACCTCCACAGAGGGTCTAGACGTCTGTTTGTCGATTAAAAAGTTACATGAGCTTGGTTATATACGATTGTTAGTCCTTGATCTAGATCACGCGTCTGGATCACAGCAGCGTGTCAGTGGCGTGCGACGAGATCAGCGATGTGGCTAGGCTGAAAGTTTGACAAGATTGCGAATACACAGGCGAGGGGATATAGCAACCGCTGGGAGCTGGCTTGCCAAGCCCTTCCGGTCGGTCGCCACCCGCGCCAGAGACCGACATAGGTGGCTCCAACCGCGAACGCCGAGTTCGACCTAGGTCTCGACATTGCAGGTAGGACCTCCAGCCTTGTCTCCTCCCTCAGCTTTATCCTTCCCGTCACTCTCATTGTCTTCCCCTGTTGCGGGGTGTCGTGGTTTGTCAAGGCAAGGGCCTTGGCTACCGGTAGCACGGGCTTGATGCCGACAAGGAGGCTGACGGGGCAAAGCTGTTGGAAAATGGGAGGACATTCCAGTGGTGGTTGGTGTAGGATGTCATCGACCTTGGCCGCCGCCTTGGCCGCCGCCTTGGCTGGGTCCGATAGTATGCCGGAGAGGGCCTAGGAGCAGCCGGTTTCAACCACAGGGTTTATCTCCAGCCACAAGCGCCAGGAAGTTTCGTCTGTATCGTCATCTAGACAAACCATGCGGGTAAGGCTGAGGGAGGGTACTAGGTCTTGTCGGCCGTGCTGCCTAGGAACAACTTGGTCTTGAGCTTGCTGTGTTGCCTATATGGATGACGGCAACGAGCTGTTAGTTCTTAAAACGCCCTCGCCATGGAGCTGGTTGGCGAGGCAGAGATCCTTGCCAACTACCTAGTACGACTGGGGTCACATGGAATTGCACTTTGGTCCTGATGCAGCAAGTAAACCTCAGAAGTCGGTTACGCCTCAGCTATCAAAATATCCGTCTCTATCTTCCCTCCTGTGGACCACAAAACACGACAAAGTCTTGCTATTCAAGCCGTTCCTAATTGTCCTCCCCTTTGACCAAGCATCTCGCCATCGCCAGCACTAGCACTGGCTTCGGCGATTACAACGGGGACGATGAAGCTAAGACCACAACAACGGCCACGGTAAGGTTTTGTACGCAGCGACAACAAGAGCCAGACAAATATAAAATAAATGACAATACCAGAGCGACAGATACAGCGGCAATCGAAACCAGCATCATGATTTTAGCCCTAGCCAGCAAGCAGGCTCGGCTTCATTAGCAAGGCAATATGTAGATTCCAATCTTCAGTTCCCAGCAGCTTAACCCAGCTCCATCTGCCGTCTCCAACATTTCCCAGTTTGTCTTTCCCCTATTGTGACAAACTTCCCGCAAGCCCCAACACCAATCTCAAGCCAATGCCCACATCAATGCCCACGCCGTCTTAAATCTAGAACCAACAAGGCCATGCTGCGTCCATCCCCAACTTTGGCGATGCACAGGCAATTTCCAGGGTCTCGCAGACGCCCACTGCGGCGTGATAGCCGGTTTCATTGCCCGCGGGGTGGGCAGACACAAGTGAGGGTGTGAAACGGCGTGTCGGTGTCAAAAGCCACCAGGCCGGCGAGGATGAGGGCTACACACGCGTTGGCGATGTTGGGACCGGGGGAACCGACGCGGTTACCGCGGCGTGAACGTCTAGGACGTCGAAACCGGTGTTGGTAACCTTGTGCGTAAGTCTCCAATACGCCATTTCCAAGCAGCGTCTAGGGTGCATATCGGAAGCGCAATCCCTTAGCTAGACAATGTACTTGCCAAGGACTGCTTCCTCGTAGCTATATGACAGAAGCAGACCGACTGGCTAGTGCACCGGCAGTCCTTGCAGGCGAGCCCCTTACCGTCGACGTGACCTTCCCAGCGCTGAAGCTGTTCAACCTGCTGCAGAATAGCATGCATGTCTATGAAGGTGAACTTTGGCGCAACTTGACATGCACTTTGACTTGGGATTCCAGCGCGGCCCTCTGAATTAGCCCTCTGGCAAGGAGGTGGACTTTGACGAGGCAGCAGGGGTGTTATGCTACCGCTAGAGTATTTAGATGGCAACAAAATCACTGCGATCCTAGTGGGGCCGCTCTCCCTTGGTCCATTCTACCAGTAGAGGGTAGTCACAACACTAGCTTTGCATAAAAAAACGACACTCTCCCTTGCCTGCCAGCTTCCCTAATCTAACCGGCGGCGGCGATCTCTTCGATATTCTCGATACTCTCAACACTCTGTGGGATGAGGCAGATGTAATTGTTTGAGTTTCTCAAGTTTAATGGGTCACCGGTTTTTGCTATCTATTCCCTTGACTTCTGCTGTCCCTGTTAGACCATATCCAATCTGTCTAATCACCCCGACATGAACGTCAGCCCCACCTTAGATGAAACTGCGCTTACATTTGTCTCGCGCAGCTTCGCGTCCTTGCAATGAGAAAGGTTTGCTGGTATGCTAGAAGAAAGAGGGTCCGAATAATAATGCTAAAGGCTATGATTAACAATATTGGCAGCGAGATATTTCTATGCAAATGGTCGACCTTGGAACCCATATCGCCGCCTTTTCGTATGCATTATTCTTGTCCGTACCAACGGAGTGGGGTACCATGTCAAACTCCTGCAAAAGAAGGAGCAGGCGAAACACGAGCCTTTGATCCATGGCCAACCTTTTTTCGTCCAGCGGCGATGGGGTGGGTGGTGTTGGATGGGAGGAGGGGTCGAGGGTTGCGTGCCGGGCTTTGAGGGCTGCTCCGACACGCCTGCTGGGTCAAAGGGGGCCAGACCGGCGCCCGGCGCCGCCGATGCCTGCGGGGCGTAGTAGTGTTGCAATATCTCTACCTTCTCCAGGTCGGCATGATCATAGGTTATAACAAGAACTGAATCTCCTAACCTAAAACCAAGCCACAGGGTAAATTTAAGCCTGCTTTAAAGCAGAAGAAGGTTTGAGACCGTCCCTTTTACATGGAGTGAGGACGACTCTACTACCTTGAAGACTTGACGACGATTATGAAGGTCTTGTCTTCACAGGTCTTGCGACAATCTTAGACACTGCGTATAGTTAACGGTTATCCCTATAATCAAGTTGGTACTGGGTGTCGAGAACGCGGAGAAGATTCTGGGCGTCCTGGCGTTGAGCGGCGCGTTCGTCGGCCCCGTCGATCTCCGGCTGTCCATGGGCTTCTCCGGCACCCACGGCGAGGAAGACGAGCACATCGCCGCGCTGGTGAAGATAGCTGCTGCCGGCGGGCGTATGGGGTTTCCGGTTGACATAATTATTCGTGGGCTGCCATGACGGTCAATGAAAATCCGTATACCCGAAGGCTACTCCTCGTCTGCTCCAGTCATGTCATGGCAAGTCTCAACGGCAGTCCCTAGTATCTCGCGTATATACAATTGGGCTCACTGTCTATTTCTACGTCCTTGGGCAATTTCTTCCGCTGGCATCTTGCGAGCCATGGCAGAACGAACCGACCAGTGGGCCTACATGATCCCATTTACTTTGTAGTGGATGTCCGGCTTAACGTAGGCAGCCGCGGCATCCACGACCCAACCGTCGCGAGTCTCATCCTCGCGAATAAGCTGCTGTCAACCAGTCAGCATGTCAAAGTCCATCCTGCCCAAGACCAGGTTAACTCTTCATATTCTAGAGGCCCCTATAGGCCAGAGCTTATCCACTCCAACGCACCACAGACAAACGCAGGCTACATCTAAGGCTAGAGCGTCAGGAAATGCAGCTCCCCCTCTAAGGCGTTCACCAAGAGCGCATTTGAAGATGGGTATGACTTGAGTATCGGCACATTGGAGAGGGTCTTATCGCTGTCGAGGGCGTTCCTCTTCCTCTGATGGGCTTGCCGGCAGGTTGAGGCGCCGTCGCGGAGTTCTCGATTCTCGACTGTTGTCTTGCCTGCAAGATCATGCAGGTCATCAACTTTGCCTGCGAGACAATTCACTCTAGCTGGCCATTCTCTCATTGCAAACCACGTATCTAACCCTTTGCGAAGGATGAAGTTATACTCAAGTAAGACAATATCGAGCAAGATTGGCCGCAGTTCCTCGTCGCCTCCTTCTTCCTGTGCGAATGCCTTTGCTGGCTCCTCCTCAAGGGTCGTCGTTGAAATTGCCCACCAGCTTGCCAAAGCCGATGTTTATCAGGGGCAGGGTAACATAAGCTCCAATGTGGATGTTTCCATATAGGAGGAAAAGGCTACTGCTTAACAGCTGTTATAAAGTGAAAAGAGGCAGGAGAAAGTAACCTTATTGGTGTCTGAGGTAGAACAGAACCTAGCTAAGGAGCTGTTTGAAAACGACAGCTTCGCATCGCTCCCCAAGCCTAAACCCAACATACGGACCAATAGCCCGGGAAAGACAGCAAGATCTTCGGTAATTAGGAGCAGAGAATACCAACGTCGCCTGGCGCAGGGCCTCCCGCCGCCGTGAGTTGCATAAGCAGACAATGTCTATGCATTGCGCAGTCGCATTGGCAATACGCAAGTCAACCTTGCAATTATACGCCTAGGTGGAAACAGGGTAAACACCAGAATCACTTGCAAGGCAGCTGTCGCCAAAGAAGCTGGCAAGGAGCTCAGCCTTGAAGACATCGAGGTCTCTCCCCCAAATGCTTACGAGGTCCCAATAGAGATCTTATGTAATTAGATAATGGGGGCGTGCTGCTGGCTGGAGTAACGCAGCGTGCGGGTTTTACCCCTGCCTCTCTCTTGGCTTCCTCACGCCACGAATGCCTCGTCAAGGTGAACTTGCGTTCTCCAAAGTCTTATACTGGATCTTGGCAACCAGGGACAAAAAAGATAGAGGTTAGAGCGAGATACCAGCAACAAAAGCATGGGGTTATGGAGCGAGTCTTATATGGTGTGAGTTGGAGAAGCGGATAGATGTTGGGAGGCAGACAGCGTACAAGGACGAGAAGGAGGCCCTAAAGGCCTAGGGGCCCCTATGCCTGGTATTTAAGAAGAGGAGGGCTTAGAGTCTCTTGACGGCGTTATATTGATGATTCTCGATAATCTTGACAACCTTGGTTTTGCCCTTTTTGTCTAGGCTGTTGACGTTAGCGCTAGAAGTGACGAGGGTTGCAATGGAAGCCACATTACCCTAGGCAGATGCAATTCATCTTCCCTGTGCTTCCAACCTCCATGACCCTTTAATCCTTACAATGCCAGGCGTCCGAAGCCCTGTAGATCAACTGGATTGAGTCTTGCGGGAACACTGGCATCTGGGAGTATATGTTCGGGATTGGGAAGGACAAGCTTGTCAGGCAGAAGTAGATGGCTGTTTGCGACTTCCACGACCTGCGCGTCTCAGACACTAGGCTAAGCGTCTTGTGCTTCTTATTGACCGTCATGGTAAACCTGGTTAGCCTATTGCAGCTGTGGCTAGGCAGCTAGCCTGTGTCTAGGACAAAGAACCGAAGCGCACGCAGGCAACTGAGAGCAGGCGTGACGGTGCGCATGCAGCGCCAAGCCCCCGATCTCGCATGACAGGCCTGCGGCATCCATGACAAGAATTCCAACATGCGCAAAATACTGCGAGAGTTTGTCCCAAAGCCAACCAGGTTGAAATCGGTGGCAGAATATAGTCTAATGCATCTTGACCAAAGCTTGCCAAGTTCCACTTCGCCGAGCAGGGAAGCCCACAACAACGTTTGGATGCCTCAGTGGCTCTTTGGTCAACGTCTACTCTAGGGGCCAGATGCATAGCCAGGCTGCTATCGACCCCACGATGGTTGCGATTCGCCTTCTCTACGCCTTTACCTGGGTCATAGGGGAGGCAAAGGCAGACTGAGAATGTCGAGATTGGGTTAGAGTTCCATTTTTGGAACCTCATCGTAAATTAGTGGCCCTTTCTTGACAGAAGCACCTTTAAAACTATCGAGCGAATCGAGAGATGGGGAAGTTGACGTTGCTTCGGTTGCCGTTTCCTAGGATGCTGTCATGTCAATCACCTCACAGGCCTCTGATTCCATTGATGAATTTCATGGCGGATCTAGCGTAGGAAGGTTTGTCCTAAGGCTAGATCTCCCCAAGACAAGCGATTGCCCTTCCCTATCAAGGTAGAAAAAAAAACGTCACTTTCAATAATGCTCTCTTACGATAGATACTGGGGTCATAAATCAAGAGTAACTCCCATAAGGCAAGCGATACTCACAACCGCGCCCCACATCCCGCCGCCTATCGCCTAGGACCATCCCATGCTCCTCCATGTTCCCCTAACGACTACAACCAAGCTGGACCAGCTGACAAGCTAGTAAAAGTATAAGCAGTGCTTATTCAACGACACCGTGCCGAGCCTCTTTATCTGGGCGCGGGTTGGCGACGAGGTAAAGCTGACGCTGACAAACCCTGACGAGTTAGGCAAGTTGCATAACATTCACAGCTGCGCCTTGACAGGTCCCGGCGGCGGTGCGGTGGTGACGACGGCGGAGGAGGAGAATGAGACCAAGACAGCTTGGTTCTAGCTTCTGTGCCTAGGCTTATACGTGTATCACTGCGCCGCAGACAGCGACAGCGTGTAGGGAAGCACGTAGACGCCAAGAAAGTACTGTTGTCAGGTGCTTCATCAGCCATTAATCACATCACTGAAATTCAATCAGTCTAACCCTTTAATTGCCTACCATTTGCATGAATATGGATAACTAAGAGAGTCGACATAAGTAAGGCAATGGAAATATAAAGGAAAAGAACCAAGCTATATGCTAGACTTGACATGTCAGAGTACGACTTGACATGTCAGATTTCTAGTGTGACTTGACATGTCAGATATCTAGTATGGCTTGACATGTCAGATATCTAGTATAGCTTGACATGTCAAACAACTACTGCAAATAAATATCGCCAACTTCTCCATCCTGCAATACACCCATTGCTACAGCACAACTAAGACGCTTGTTCAGATGCTTGTCCATAAGCTGGGGGAGCTTGTGGGGCGGGAGGACGTGCTGGTCAACACCGTTGGCTTGGGACTGACGCTCCTCCGACAAAAGCGACATCTTGGAGCAAGAATGCGAATTTCATCTGCTTCACAGCTACCTGGCAGATTCACTGCTTCTGCTGTAAAGCGCCACCAACAGTCTCAAGCAGAGCAGCTGTCAGTAACCTCTCAACCCCAAGACATGCCTAACAGTGTCGCGCCCGCTGACCATTTCGATCCTCACGACAACGACGCTGCGGACGGTTCTTTCTCGTTGTCGCAATAATTAATGCCTAATCGCGAAGGCAGTACACGATAGCGCTCCACCAGCTCCTTGCGCAACCTGTTGCCGTCTCGGCACCCCAATCTAACTTGTCGTTGCATATGGCAACCGGCAACCGTCCCTTCGAGAAGCTCAGCGCCGGGCGGATCGGCGGGCCGGGCAAAGGCGGGGAGGTGCCAGATGCGTGGCTGTCTGGGAAAGCACTGGCGGATGCGAAGGACAGCAAACGAAGTTTGATCGCGGCAGGTTTCTGCATGCTGCATAGTTCATGATATCCTGCGTGGAGTAGGCTGCGACTTGTCGTCCTTATCCTTATCCGCATTAGCACTGTCCTTTTCCACTACTTTAGTCAACGTCTCCCCCTCTCCTATCCTCTGACCCTTGCTGTAAACATTATCCCGCACGCTCTGCAGCTAGACTTGCTTTGCTTTCGCGGCGGCCTCCTCTGCGATGGCGGATTGGTATGGTCACCTTGGCGGGGGGCTCTGGCAGCTTCTTTTCTTGTCCTCGTCATTCTCGGCGGGGACCTTGGCGGCTTTGGCGAAATCGATACCCTTGCCACGAGTCCGGCAGCCGACGACGTTGTCGAGGTAAATCCCTTGATTACAGCTAGATAATCCTCGATCATCCTCCGGTCTACGTGGAAACCTTCTCACCTCTAAAGGCTGTGTTAGGCTGTGTTTTATGGTCCAGTGGAAGGAATATCAAGCTAATCGCCAACAGTCGAAGAGTAACAGGGAGTTGTATTATGCGCTCACCATCAAGGTCGCTGAAACTGCTACCCATACCTGTGGTGCCGTCGCTTCCGTCCCTCCAGCAACCTAGGAGAGCATATCGCGGCGTTAAAGTTGTGACCTTGAAGCTTTACACACCGAGTGATGACGAGTTGCTCATGTAAGTCACTAACCAACCCAAGCTCCTCATCTAGTCGCTTTGCCTATGTCTTTTTTACAATAGCCTTGCCAGAGCCATATTGCGCCTCTTTAGAGTTGTGACCTCGTCAAAGTTGATACACTGGTAGAGCGAGAACTAGAGGGCTGATGGTATATCATTCGAGTGTGCCCATTGTGACTAACAACTTGAAAACCCTTTCTACCACCTTCAAGCCCAGCGCGGAATATGACAACTCGGTCCCATCGCAAACACCGTCGGTACTGTTGGCGGGAAAACCAGCTGCCTAATGGCTCCCTGTCCTCATGGCTTTCTCTGATTTGTCGTCTCACTTGACAAGACGTCGTCAAATCTTGACCGAGTGCGTAGCCGGGAATGGGTCAGCCAGTCTGGTGTGTCGGCACCGCTGGGAAAAAGGATCTCTCACCTTCTCGGACCGATCAGCAATCATATATCAAACTGTCCAGCTCTTATCCTCAATGAGACTCCGCAATGACGTAAGGAGAATACGGCAGGAGGTTGTAGCAGAAGGCCCTTCTTTAGGTGACATCTTTGGATGCCATAGTATAAGACATCCGCATACCAAGACTCTTCCAAGGAGGTAGTGTCTTGGCAAGCGAGCCCAGTGGCGGCCCGAAGAGGTCACGGTTGTAGTAGCGGCAGTAGCAGTATCAGTACCTCTGACGCCGGAGCCGGCAGTGGGAGTTGAGGAGCCGGATCTGGCTGCGGCACTAGTGGGCGGTCGTGTGTGGTTGAGGACAATGTAAAGGAGGTGGGCTTGCAGGTGCGGGCGGGCGAGTGTTGCTGTTGAGAGGCGTTTGGGATGAATGAATTGGCGCAAGGGGCTGTGTGAAAGTAGTCTCGCTATGTACAGCGGCGGGAAGTTGGGAAGTTCTAGGGGAGCTAAGTTATTGAAGTTTGCTTCTTGCCAGCATGTATAACATGTCACTGCATTAGAGAACAGGGAGGAGAACATGGGTACATATGCCATTATGGTTGAGATATCCTACTAACATCTCTCTCAATACCACGAAGCTCGTCTTTGCACCACAATCTAGGACTTCGCCCATTTTAGCATCACCATTCTCCCAGCTTCTTCATCCTCTCCTCTAACTCTAGCAAAGCAGCCCTCTCCCTCTCCTCCAACTCCTTTCTTTGTTTCCGTCTATGCCTTTCCCTTGCCCTTTTTTCCTCTTCTGCCACTTTCGCCTCCTTCATCACCTCCGCTCCTTGACCTAAGTAAGAAGAGCCAGGTTTTCCCGCAGAACCAAAACCATCACCACCATCTTGTCCCAAGGCTTTTGCAACTCCATCCTGCACTGACCTAGGAATCAGAATCCTCTTTAAATCACCCTCCATCCTCTCCACCTTCTCCGTCACCCGCTGCATATATCTCTCCCTCATCTCCGCCGCAGCAACCTCAGCAGCCGTCGGCCTCCTCCACACCCGCCGCACATACCCCCACACCACCGCCAACCCAGACGACACCCGCACCCCAAGCCCCAGCCCGGGAACCCCGCCCAGCCTCCTCGCCTCCGCCAGTTGGATAGTGGCACGCGACGACAGCAACGACAGCGATTTGAGCTGCGTCGATAGGCCGGCGGATTCAACACGGCACGCAGAGAGCGCGACTGCGAGGGACGGTTGGATGTTTTGGGAGAGGACTTGCCTGCCGGCTGCTGCTCCGGAATCGATGCGCTGGGCGAGGGTCTCCGCGTCGTGGCTGATCTGGGCGAGTCGGCGCTCTGTGGAGCGGATTGCTATGTTGACGTCGCGGCGGATGGCGGCAAGGCGGGCTTGGGCGGCGTGGTTGCGGTTGGGGAGGTGCGGGGCGAAGAGGATAAAGAGGACCAGGGTCGTTGAGAGGGTGGTTGCCATGGTGAGGAGGAGGAGGAGGCGGGGGGAGGTGCTTCCTGGGGTTGGGGGGGTGAATTGAGAGAGCGGTGCAATTGAGGTCTCCATTGGGATGGGGGCGGAAGGAATTAAATCTAGCCGAGGCTACGGCGCATTATTAGTAGAGAGCTCGGCGAGAAAATTGGCGCATGTTGTTTGTGTCGTGGATCACATACTTGCAAAGTTGAGCAAACGTTTATTCGCAGAGTAGAAATCAAGTCAACCGTGCGTTAGCTTGTTAACTCTGCCGCTGCACAAGTGGGACCATTCCTTGCTTGAGAAGGCATCCAACATATGAAGGAAACTTAGTAGAACCTGCGAAATGATTGAGAGGAGGTGAGGGAAGAGGGCATGCATGGTAGATAAACGGGAGTGGAAACACTGAGCAAGCGGAAATGTGGACCTCAGGCTTACACTTTAAGTGCCGGTGATTAGCCGTAGCCAAAGTCCTCACAGAGCCACCGCAGAAATCTGACGGTACTGCATTTGGCTAGATAATTATTACGGTATTGTGTCTCGATGCCACAGGACGGTACCAGTTTAAATTACCATATCACACAACCGTCTGGATCTTGTTTCTAGTCGTGACATTGTTTGAAGCTTTCTCTTCCCTTTCCCATTTTCATCGCGGTGCAGCCACAGCTACAGACAGCTACGCTTAATTTGGACACTCAACGCCACGGCAAACCAAGAGACTGACCAATATCCAATAACCTAGCAACCAAGGACTGTAGAGAGGGCCAATTTGGGACAGTTTTATTTCAGCCTGTCTGCTCTATCTGGGAATACCAAATTGCACCACTTTTGTGCTGGTCTTGACACTCGCAAAAGCCGCTTTCGTGGAGGACGCCTTGCGGCGCATAGGCGACCACAACCTCAGCGCAGTTGACTCAAAAAGGGGCAAAGCTCTATTTCCTAGCAACCAAGTACTGTAATAAGAGCCAATTTTAGACCAGTTTGTTCTAGACATACAAGGCTATCTAGAGATACCAAATTGGCTAACGTTAGTTTTGGTTTGAATCAAATACGGCGCCAGAGACTTGCTGCACACAGGCTACTAAAACCTCGGTGCATTTGACCCAAAAAAGGTGAAAGAGCGGCATTCCAAACAACTCTGTACCTCAATTGGAGCCAGTTTAGGCCAGTTTGTTCTAGACATTCAGCAGTATCTAGAAATACCAAATTAGTCGACTTTAGCCGCAGAGCAAGTCTTACCAAAGCGTCTTTCTGGCTTTGGGTCAAATGCGGCGCCAGCGTGGCCCAAAGCAGGTAAGGTCTACAACAGCAAGTACAAGCTGGTGGGTTTGCCGGGATACGGCCTGGGGGTTTACCTAGAACGGAAGCAGCAATTAGATTACTTCTAGCAGAAGGAGAAAGTGCTCCCACGTGCGTGCGTATCCCTAAGTGGGTTAGCGGTTGGCATGCCGGAGCAATCCGTCCTAGCGTAGGCTTCTTGGCAAGTGGTGTGAAAGAAATGTCTGGTGATTAGATAGCTGTAGATACCCTGTGGTGACTTATGTTGAAGTTAACGTAAATTAAAATATATCTAACTACCTTGGAAAACCATTTGCTAGCAAATTCCTTGTTTGGAAAACAGTTTGCTAGCAATCTCCTAGTACTGGAAAACTCTTTGCCAGCAAACTATAGTGTGCTAAATCTTACTTGACACTAACTACAGGCTTTTAAGCTAAGCCTGTCTCTTTGTTTGCGCAAAAATGGTTGACTAGATTGCGACTCTGTCATGTTGGTAGCTATTGGCTATGTTTGTCCCAGTAACACTAAGTTATGTTCTAACAAGTCTTCTAATTCTAGCGTTGTCTGATATGTCTAACTAGAGTTGTAACCTAGAGTCTGGAGAGTTTCACCTTGATATGCCGTTACTTACACACATAACCAAAAAGCTGGTGATTATGCCTTAGTGTTAAGCTTTTAGGGAATTACGCCTTCTAGCGCTTTACACTTTAAAACCTGTATTTAAAGGCAAAGTTGCCGACTAGGTAGATATGTGAATATAGGAACCAAGGTTTGTGCACATTGGAGGCCGACTTGCATATCATATCGGAACGAAACTCCTTGCGTCTAGGAAAGGCATGTCCCCACCCTTCAGCCGCCTATTCGCTTATAGGGTTTGACAGAACTATGGTTGGACATGGTTGCATTCTTCTGCATTTGGCTTTGTAATCCCTGCTTTTCTCTATTTCCTCTTTTTTGCCCTACTTTTGACCTCAGGTTTGGGTTGAGTGGTTCGGCGTGAGTGAGGGTATGATGGAAGGTGTCTGGGGATAGAAGGATTTGCTTCTGCCGCTAGCCCCGGGCTAGAACATAAGGTGGGTTAGAAGCAGCAACATCGGAAACCGCGTCTAGCCTAGCAAGACCGAAAACCGTGTCTAGCTTAGCAAAGACCCGTTGACATTGGTGACTTGCTCCACACCAGTCCATTCTCTCTTGGTAGGTCGGGCATTCCATTATGGAAGCTTCTTGTGTCTTTGATTGCAGAAGGAGGCTAATCAGGGGGGAGTAAAAGCCAAAGACGCTATACTGGGCTCTAGCGACGACGAAGGGTAATTATTGTGGCTTTTGTAGAGGCGCTTGACAAGACGCTAGATGTGTTTACTAACAAGCCTGAGACGTCTCTAACGAAATGTTGTCCTTGCCACCTGCAGATTCGCTATCTAGCAAGGCATTTTGGTGCTACAGTATGTTAACGTTTTATGGTCGACAACTCCATGAAGTGAATGCTTGTTACAAAAGTAACAAGGAGGACCGATCAAGAGTGTGTTACATCATGCCACTCACGCCTCCCATGCCGCCCATACCTATGCCGCTACCCAATCCCTTCTCCTTAAACAATAGCCACCTAGAGAAGACGACAACGCCGCCACTATGCATAGCCATAGAACAAGACTGGGCAAGGACTTTTATGGCAGTCGGGGTCTTTCTGGGTAAGCAGCACTCGTTTATGCACGATCTCAAGTGGTTTTTCTAGGACGACCTTCCTGCCACTAACTCTAGCCTCCAAGCATGAGGATCCTACGGGATTTGTTGACCTTAGATTGACATAGCTACCCTATACACCGTTGAGTATGATGTCGGTGTCTGTCATGGTAGTTGGGCTAGTTTTGTAGCATCCGGCAAGCGAGACTACCTCGTGCATCATCTTTAGTTTCAAGTCATGCTTGTCAAAATCCTCTACAGGCTATGGAGAGAGACCACGATGAATTGTCCATGCCACTGTCCTCTTACATACCTTGAACCTCATCTGACTGAACTGGCAAAAGGCGAAGATCCATTGGTTCACAATAACCGGGACTGAATCCTCGTCGAGTAGAAATGCGTTGATGACTTCTGATCCTGAGCAGGGTGTAACTTCTATCTCTACATCTGAATAGTGCGATTCTCATTTCTGAATTCTACGCAGCTGTACTGCCTTGCGGAGTTGGTAAGCCACTTTCTTGTCTTTGCCTGTGCTCTAAGAATTAAAGAAGTCGTCAACCCAGACCTGCCCCTTTGGCACGCCCTGTTGCCGGTATAGGTTGATGATGTGCAGCGCTGGGGCGACAGTGACGGGCGTGTAAAATGAGAGAGCGACGTCGAACTGGGTGCTCACCTTGCCTAAGCAACGGTGATCAGTTTCCCAACCCCTGTCTAATTCTAAGCTTGATAAGTAGGTACACTAGATGTCGGGGCTGTCGGCGAGAGTCCCTGAGGGACAAGCATAGAAAGACTGCTAGAAAACATGTTTGGCAGGAGTATGAGAAGTGGGGTTTTTTTCCCCCGAAAAGCTACGCGCCTGCGTCGCCATCACGCAGTCGCGCCTGCGTCGCCATCACGCAGTCGCGCCTGCGTCGCCATCACGCAGTCGCGCCTGCGTCGCCATCACGCAGTCGCTGCTGCTCTAGCGCAACCCAAACTACCGTAGACTGGGCCCAGATGGATTATGAGTTTGAATTGGTTATCATTATCGGAGAATGGCCGGGAATGCCACTACAGTGCTGGCCTTAACGCTAGAGCTGTGCCTGCGCCCTCCCACCCCTCCTTGACCTCAGCCTCCTGCTCTGGCGCAGAGGAACTCGCCTAGGACAGCCCAGATGAATCCCAAGCCTGCAGGCTTGCACTAGTGGACAAAGCAGTGCTTTGGCGCAGAGGAGAGCAGCCCGGCTTATATAGAGCCACAAGTACAAGCCTGCCTGTCCAGAGGCTAGGGACATTAAGGAGCAGCAAGTCAAGAGCCTGCCCAACTCCTACTGCATGATCCTGCTCATTGCGTTGTGCCAGTTCCTAACAGAGGTTGGCTCCTTGCCAAGCACTGGCACTCCCAGTTTACCTAAGCTGACCGTGCTTATGACCATAACCATGTCCGTGGTTGCTGCAAGAGGGTAACTTTCTTGCACAGACCAGAGCTGGGAAGAGGGTGAGCAAGACGGAGAGAGAAAGAGAGTATCAGCAAAGACTGTAGAAACTAGAGACTTCAAACTCCAAGATTCCAAGACCTGTGGTTGGGAGCGCGCTCTCGGCAGGTGCAGGCAAGATATTTATCACGCCATCTGGGATAGGTTGCTGGTTGGCTGAATGTGTAGGTGTGGAGTTCTAATTATAAATGGATGGTGTTTACTTTCCTCTGTGGGTGATAGAGGAGGGCTATGCGGCTAAGGGGTTTAGCATGCAGGTCAAGTAGTCACTGTTATGCACAGTCACATCACGGGCAAACTATGAGAGGCGAATAGGATGTGCCCATCCCAGACTACCTTCTGCTGTGTTTTTCCAGGTCATTTAGGTAAAGATGGCCTTATCCTTCACGTAGCGCTCCATGCCATCAGCGGCGAAGTTGATAAGCGCCTCCGCCTAGCGACACGGCCAGCGATTGTCGCGGTCGCGGTCGAAGCGTGCGGGCTTGATGTTTGAGTATTCATCTGTAAGACTCTGCAAGTCTTATATAGACAAGTTCTAGGGAGGGGCAAGCAAGTTCCAAAACCGAGAGGACGAGCTAGCATGGCCTGGGAAGCGGCATTTGCTGCCGATAATTACAATTGCAAAGGATAGCAACCGGGTAGTTGGAGATGGCAATTTACAGAGAGACACCAAATCAGGCGCGACTTTACAGATCATCAACAGTCAAGCCTCCTGTCTTCATGAGACGACCGTGCAGGCTAGGCCACTGACTGGATAGCAACATGTGGATTGCGGTGCAAGACGACGTCACCAAGTTCTGCCTCATGCACCCCAGTGGCACGTCTATCGTCAAGGCGAGGCGTGTCACGGCGGTCGATCAGTCAAATTTCGAGATGGAGCTCTCGAATCGAGGAGAGTGAGCGGGAGGTTGGTAAAGGATGAGGTTAGGGGACAAAAAAGGGGCCCCATTTTGTTTCTCGAGTACGAATCGAAAAACTCTGACAAAAAGAGAGGAGAAGAAGTTCACGCAACACCCATGACATGCGCATCAGCGCCCTCCTACCGCCGGGGTATACCTTCTCCTCCTCATTCAACGACAAAAAATATAATCCAATTTCGTTTGGTAGGGATTCCTGCGGTTTTCAAGCGCATCCTTAACCCCATCGCCGTCGCGACCAAGTTCCGGCGCCGGTCCCAGCCCTGACGAGTCTGTCTGCCACGCCACCAGGATGCACTTTTGCTAGTCAGGCTAGTCTAAGAGGTTAGGTCTGTTGGTGACGCCGAGTACAAAGACACCGCCAGCAGTGTCCTCTCTGCTAGACATGCCGTCTAGCCCCGCCAGCAACCAATACACGATTCTGTCCATGACTCCCCTAAGCGGTGGCAGCGAGCCGTAAACGTTGAGTCGATCTGGCCTGCCACATGTCTGGGTACTTTTGCTACTGTGGGCCGACACGCGGGACTTTAAGCGCCGCGTCGCCGACCCGGGCGACTGGGAGGCCTTGCTGAACGGGAGTGTCGTTGGCTTTGGCTGGACAAACGGCGTGATCCTCTTGTCCCAGCCGCGCATGTTGCAGAAGGTGTGGTCCTAGATCGCTCGACAACTTATGCGCACCGCTTTCACGTCGGCCGTATTGGCAATGGTGACATTTTTGCTCATCTGCAAGGCCATGGGGTCTTGCTATCACTGTTAGCCTCTCAACAGGCCATATCCTCCCTCTTCTCTTCTCTTATGTTTTGGGAGGATAGGAGACAGATATTAGCAGGCAGGGAGATAACCTAAGCTGACTAAAAAAGGCAAGATCTGCCTAGACTCAAGTTTTGACACTCACGCCGCTCTAGAGGCTCGCAGGAGCAGGCATGATGCCGTTGGCACCATTGTTTTGTGGCTGCCGAGCCTGAGATAGCAGAATTCTCGACCTTCCCCCCAGCCGCCTCTCGCGCGTCAGTCTGCCTGCCAGAGCGGATGCAATGCATCTTTTTGTATGTCCCTGCGCCTATGAGGGAGACGCTTTTCAGATTCCAGAGTCTCCACCAATACAATGAACGGTATGATGGAGAGAACCAAAAGGTCATTGCTGAGAACACCGACCTCTTCCAGCGCCACGACGGTGGCGTAGCGCGCGTCGGCGTCCGCTGGGGTGACGCATGACTGGGATGATGAGTGGCCGCGCTTGACGCCGCCGCAGCACTTTTTGAACCAATTCAGGGGCCAAACCTAGAAATCCTATTAAACAGAATTGACAATAGAGTAATAAATAGGTACAGATGCCTTTATAAGTCTCAAGCATGCGCTTGATACATCGCCTTCCCAGTCTCTAGTGTGGTCTCTCATTTGCTTTTGCCGAGATAGTAAGCTTTGTCTTAACTTCTCCTAGCTTTTCCTTGTCTCTCTTTAGGAGTGCCTTGGTCCATTGTTTCCTGTGTCCACAGACACCGTCCCAACCTGCGAGCTCTTTGCAAGTATTGTATTCCGAGGGTTAGGGCATGTTTGCCTTTGCAAACCATATCTGCAAGACTGATGGTGCTCTTCTATACACCTACAAGACGCTTGGCCTTAATGCGGTTTTAGAGACTTTGACTAGCCCTAATCTTTCTTGCTATGGTTTTAAGAGAGCTAGTGATACTCCCCAGCGCACCAACGTCCCCTTTTAGGAGACGGCGGTCTTATGCTAAAGCCTGAGAAGGTCTAGAAAATAAAAAGTATTAGCATAGTTTAAAGGGAATAAATAGTGCCGAACGCTAGTTTCAAACACCCTAACGACCCCCACGTCCCGTGGTCGCGCGTTGTCTCCTAGCAGTATAAGTTGGCAGTCAAAAAACTTTAAAAGCAGGACAAGGTGGCAAGCAATGCTCTAACTTTTCAAAATAGGGTGATTCTATCTAACTTTCTTGCATGAAAATGAAACCAAAAGCCGAATCCTCTGACTACCTTTAATGGCAGATTGTGCAGGTGAATTACGAAGCTGCATGGGTATGGCTTAAACGGGACCCTTGATGGTGGCATAACAGGTGGGTCGAAAGTTTCCTCCTGGAATGCCGAGACTCTAGAATCCTACCTGCAGAGTCAGTTTCTTGAATCTTTTGGGAATTTCACAACACTCTTCTAGAGCATGTCAGTGTTGTTTCTGCCGCCGCTGCCGCCGCCGTTGGACGGCATCACGCCGCCGGTAAGCCTGGGAAACATTAACCAGCCGGGCACGCGTTCCGGCCGCTACCAGGGTGGCTGTCGAACGAGGCGTCATCATCAAGTCTGCCGACAGTCTCGAGGTCGCGCATAAGGCCACTCATGTTGTATTTCCCGGTCCCCGGCCTTGGTTCGTAGGTCGTGTCGCTCTAGAGAGCCCTACAGGGTGGAGAATAGGATGATGTTGAGTTTGGACGGGGCTGGTAGGCCTCCTCATGGGGTTGACGTAGTCTTGCTTTGTTGCGGTATATCGAAGCAACTTACCCCAGCTCAAGACAAGCAGTAGGAAGAACAGAACGGGGCTAAGGTTTAACTATGAGCTTTTTAACTGCAACCACTTTAATAGTTTTGTCCAGGCTCTCAGCACCATTGACGTTTGCGTCGAGAACAAAACCCTCCCACCTCGCCACCTTCTGTAGATGCTCCTAGCACTCGTCAATCTTATTCCGCCGAATAGATGAAAATACCAGTACCCGACATCATAGCCAGTTCTAGGTCGCAGCTTATCCGCACCCCCCAGGTTTACCACCTTGGTAACCTTGGGAAATGATTCCCAACTATACCCTGGCTAACTCCCGAACGCGTTAATGCACCAGCTTCCCCAGTCCAACAAGCAGGTTCTAACAGATCTGACTGACAGGTTATCGATGTCTATCTCTATATCCTTAGGTACCTAACCAGACTGAGTCTTGATGTTGCTGCTGTTCCTGTCGAAGGAGAGCCACTGCAACTCCATTCACGCCTCAGAACCTGCAAGGAGAGCCACGTATATCTAGCAGCATCGAGTATAACTACACAGTCTCTAAGTTTGTCGGCCTCGTCGAGGTACTAGACAGTAAGCGCAATGGTGGTGTCGAACGTCGTCTTCTCAAAGCAAAGCAGGCAGTCTGGTTAGCACGACGTTACACATAGAGACTCCCACCACTTGATCTGTCATAGGCTAGGTTCGCAGGCTCTCTTTCCTCCCACCTAGGCGCAAGCGGCGGCAGTAGCGGTGGCAGTGCCCGGAGATGTCTTGGGGAATTCGAGTCTCCTGATTCTCATACTTCTGTTCCCGCATAGACGATTTGTAGTTCATCTATACAGCTCTAGCAGGATAGTTAAGTAACTAATTCTGTAATAGACAATATGGTGCGCTTTAAGAAGCTCTAGTACTTCTTTGAACGCATATAAGCTATTGACGGCTTGAATTTTGGTGGTGATCGCCGACGGAAGATGCATGCGATAATTAAGGGAACCGAGAATCTAGAAAATGTTAGGTGGGCGCAGATTTAAAACTTCGTACGCTTGGTAATACGGGTGTGTGCGCGAGAGAGAGAGAGAGAGAGAGAGAGATAATGCTAAGACTGATACTAACGGTACCTGACGGTACTGGCGGTACCTACTGGCTGACAATACTGAAGATACTTGACGGCTGGCGATTCTTAACAGCTGATGCTACTAACGACAGTTGACAGTTGATGGCACTGACGGTACCTGGCGGTACTGACTGGCTGTTGATACTAGCGATACTTGACAGTTGACGGTACCGACAGTACCTAACGGCGCTGATGGTAGTACTACTAATCCTGCTGGTACTGTTGGTATTGCTGATACTGGCTGACAGCACCAAATATACGGATCCTGCCGGCACTATCGGTACTGCCGGTACTGCCGGTACTGTCAATCCTGCCCGACGCCTGGTAACCCTCGGCGCTTGACTTGAAGCTGGGTCAAATGGCTGCCGCGACGAGCGAGTGCGAGTCGCCGGCTCTCGACATCCACATGGCAACCGGCTTGATCGCGGTTGCGTTCAAGGTCAAGGGTACCAGCTCGCTGGTCCTCATGCTGCTGCTAGTCGTTGCTAAGACCTTCACGGGCAAGATCACCTCGTGGAATGACCTGGCCATCACGACGCCCAAATCTAGCGCGAGCCTGCTGTTGGAGAAGATCACAATATTTTTCCGTTCGAACTTCTTGGGTACTACGCACAACTTTGAGAAGTACCTGAACATGACCAACGCAGCCGACTATCCAACTACGCTAAGCAAGACGTGGACAGGCGTTGGCTAAGGCAAGAGTAGATTAGCAGGCGTGCAGTCGGCCATCACCTTGACCAAAGGCTAGATTAGATACCTTAAGTAGTCCTATGCGGATAGCGGAAGCTTGTCGATGGAGCAGATTAACAACGGCGGCAAGCGTGGGTGCTAATGTTGCGGCAGCCACCATTGCAAGCCAGGGCGGCGACGACCTAACGCTAAAGATTCAGTACATACCTACAACCCTAGGTGCCTACCCAATCATCCTGTTCACCTACGAGACTGTCTGCTCGAAGTATAGCAATGCGACGATCGGTGCAAACGTGAAGGCATTCCTCACGTATACGTCCCCGGCTGCCAGCCAGAACCTGCTCCCCACGGTCTAGTCAGGTGCCGGCGTCGGTCTTGACGCAGGTCCAGTCAGGCGTAGCGAAGATCAGCTAGTCAGCAACCCCCGCTGCGCGCTGCCCCGCTGGGCGATCGGTCACCGATCGATGCTCCGGCAGGCTCTGCGCTCAGACATCTGAGCCGATGTGTGCGGTCCATCAGAGAGCAGGACGCCATAACAGACGGAGGGACTGTGGAACACCAGCCGAAACCCGAGCAGCACCCGTATCTGAACTCTGGCCTGGTGGAGGATCTGTATGCCAGTCCCCCGCCGGCGGATGTCCTCAATCTACCGGCGTCGTCGGACGGCCCGATCATCGTCAGCTTATCGGACCTGCTCGCGGTAGGCACCTGCTGCCGGTATTCGGCGCCGGGTCGACCAGTGTCGGCGGTGGACGGGCCCGAACCGGCGACTGGATCTTTGGGATCCTAACGGCGGGCCCCGGGTGTCTTCGTCATCGCCCTGGTCACGCTCGTCGGTGTGCTCCTAATCATCCAGGCTATCCCAGACATCGCGAAGGACAAGTCGAACTTCTTCGTCTTCGGCTACGCGTGGACAAGCAATCCGAACTACTATCACTTTGGGATTATGGGGCTGCTTGAGGCGACTGTAATCACCGTGGCCATCAGAATGATCATTACCGTGCGATCGCCATCGGCATCGCCCTGCTTAGGCGCCTGGTTATCCCAATCGCCTGCGTTGTCGACCTACTCGCGGCGATCCCGTCGATCATCTAATTACGGCATCTGTGGCTTCATGATCCTGTCGCCAAAGCTCCAACCCGTCCAGCGGTTCTTCTACCACTTTGGCGCGATCCTAATCAAGGACAAAGGCTTTATCAAGGGATCGATCTTCGACGGTGACATGGTCCTCGCGATGATTTTGCCGATCATCACAGCCATCTCGCGGGACCTGTCCGCCTAGACGCCATGGTACAACATCGAGGCAGCGCGGGCGCTGGGTGTAACCTGTTGGGAGTTCATCCGGCTTGCGGTACTGCCCTACGGGCGCCCCGGTGTGGTCAGCGGCGAGATGCTCGGCCTTGGGGGTGTTAGGTGAAACCATCGCCATCACACTCATCTTGTCCCCTCTCCGTGTCCGGCGCGAAGCTGAATGGCTCGATCTTGAACGGCAGTGAGACGTTTGCGTCCAAGATCGCCAACGGCGCCGCGGAGTCTGGCATTGACCTGGGACTGTACATCGCAGCCGGCCTGGTGCTCTTTGGGCTCACCTTTGCTGTCAATGCGCAAGCAGTCGTCAACCGACGCAAGGAGTTCAGCGAATAACCAGCCTCACCGCCGAGCCTGCTCTCTGCGTCCGGCGGTTCGGGTCGTCGCAAGTTCAAGAACAACCTCACCACCGTGCTGGTCACGTTATGTCGCGACCACCTCCGTGATCTCCGTGCTGATCGCGCTGCATGTTGCGATCTACCTTGTCGAGTACTGGCTTGGCTGGCTTGCCAAGATAACCACGTTCATGGTCGACGTCCTGACTGGTGTTTTGTCGACCGTAGCAGCACTATTTTTCTACACGGTCTTCGTCATCCACTTGGGTGCACAGTTCGCAGTGTCTAGGTATCGATCACGCTAGTGCTGCTGATAATCCTAGTGGTCGTCCGCACCACAGAGGAGATACTCAAGCTTGTGCCGAACGAGCTACGTGAGGCGTCCTAGACCCTCAGCATTCCCAAGTGGAAGACCATGCTTCCGCATCATGTTGCCGACCCCGTTCACTGGGATAACCACCAGTGCGCTGCTTGTCATCGCGCGTGTGGCTGGCGAGACAAGCCCGTTACTGATTTCCGATCACTACAACCTCAGGACCAACACCAGCCCGCTCAACGGTGCCTAGGCGGCGCTGCCCTTGATGAGCAAGGATCAGGTGCCAAACCTCGCAGCTACTCACAGCTTCACTGGCAGGCGCAGGCTGACTACGTCCCGGATCAGATGTGGGACGCGGCGCTGACCCTGATCATGATCGTTATGATCGTCATGATCTTCAACCTCATCGCTTGGCTAATTGGTGGATTCAACAAGGTCTCGAGTTAGGAACTGGCATGGCCAAGCGCATCGATGTGTCCAACCTAAACATCTACTATAGCAAGTTTCTCACCATCAGCGACGTCAACTTCACTATCTAGCTGCGCTTGGTCACGGCCTTTATCAGCTAGTTTAGCTGCAGTTAGTCGACAGTGCTGCGCACGCTCAACCGCATGCACGAAGAGATCGCCGGTGCCCGCGTCCAGGGCAAGGTTGCCCTGGACGGCGAGGACATCTACGCAGTACCGTCAACCCCGTCGACGTCTGTCGCACCATCGGCATGGTGTTCTAGCGGCTAAACCTGTTCCCGACGATGTCAGTCTACGACAACGTTGCAGTTGCCCTTGATCAAGCTCGGCTCGAAGCGGATGTCTAAGAACAAACTCGACAGGGTTATTGAGAACTTACTGTGTTCGGGGAACCTCGAGGAGAAGGTGCGCAAAACCAGCTAAGCAAGCCCGGTGCTAGCCAGTCGGGTGGTTAGCAGCAGCGCCTGGCATCGCATGCGTGATTGCGGTGAAGCCGTAGGTGCTGCTGATGGACAACCCTTGCTTAGCCCTCATTCTGATCTCGACGCTGGCAATCGAGGACATCATATAGCAGCTGAAGTCTGACTACACGATCGTCATTGTCATGCATAACATGCAGCAGGCCGCACGCGTGTCCGGGTCCAGCGCGTTTTTTTTTAATCTCGCTGGAATCGGCAAGCTAAGAAGACAGATAGTCGAGATCGATGACACCGACAAGATCTTCTCCAATCCCACCGACAAGCGCACCGAGGACTAATTACATCTTGGGACGGTTTGGGTAAGTAGCCATCGTTCCGCTCGCAACTATACCGAAGGAAGAATCTATGAGAGACGTTTATCACGACAAACTAGACAGCATTGGCAAGGCCATTTTTGAGATGACGAACCTAGCCGCTGGTGAGGTGGACTGTGCCACCAGCCCCTCGATGAAAACCTCGCGTGGGCGGAGGCGGTTATCGAGGCGGACAAGCGTGTCGACACATTGCGTGACTCGCTAGAGGACCGCGCGTTCCAGGCAATTGCCCGCAGCAGCCGGCGGCTACTAATCTGCTCGTGCTGATCAGCACAACCACCTCACCGCGAACCTAAAGCGTATAGGCGACCTCGCCCATCACATTGCCAAGATTGCGCGCCTGCATTCCCAGAGAGCACGGTGCCGCTGAAGGCGCGTGACGTGATGTCGCAGATAGATGGGTGAGGTGGCTCGCTCGCTCGTTACCAAGGTTCGTGGTGGACAGGCGCGGTATCGTCCTCGCGAACGAGATTAAGGCATACAAGCGTCTGCTAATAGCAAAAATGATACTTGCAGAATGTTTTACAGCAGTAGATTAAGACCTTCGAGTGGTATTTTTATATCTTTAGTCGTTAGTAATGGTATGGTGGCTTTTACACTTTTCCCCCACGCTATTCTTTCCCTTCTTCCGAAAGCGCACTCTGACACAAGCGTTGTAACAAAATACAAAAGATATTTGGAGAATGCCTTGAATTCGTAGACTAAGCCTCTTCAAGGTTGGTTCCAAATCTTCTCCAGTTAAGTTTTAACTGTCGAATGTTGCTTGACAACTCCCTCGATTTTCTTACATTTCTGCCCAAAGCGCATCACCACGCAAGCATTCCCTGAAGACATGATTAGCCAAGGACGACTCGATAGACGCGCTGCGGCACAAGCTTTACGCTAGTGCTTTTGCCGAACTAGGCGCGAGGCACCGGGGCGGCTATCGACATGACGCTGCTTGGGCGCTTCTACAAGCGGTACGCCGACCACGCCGTCGCCCGACACACGATCTTCATTGTGACGGGCAAGTGCCTGGAGTACTAACTAGTTGCAGATCGACGTCCGAGCTGGAAGGGAAGCAGGATGCCGTGGCCGACGCAGGAGTCGATCGCTTTGTCACGCCCGAAGACCGGCTCAAGGTCAGCGACGTGGTGCTTGACCGCGCCGCGGTTCTGGTGACTAGTAACCGTTGCCATGCGCTTGCTTGCCCTCGTTTGGCAAGAGTTCCGGCTGCTGAAACTACTTATGAGCAACGCCGACCCCGTGCTCACCAGCCGCGTCATCCTGGATAGAATGTGGGAGCCGGAGTACACTAGTGATTCCGGCAAGCTGGCGGCACATATGCTGCGACTGTGGAAAAAGCTAGAGCGCGCGCCGCACAGGTCAAGGCATCTGCAGCGTCAGGTACATTTTCAAACATTGTGCCTGTTTGACACATGCCGCTCCTTAACCTAACGTTTGCTCGGAACGTCGAGGTAGTTCCCGGTTCATCGAGTAGCACCACCTCGTCGCGGCCACTCGGCAAGGCCGGTGAACGGTTCGAGGTGGAGGTGCAGGGCGACTTGACTGTCGTCATCACAATCAGGGGCTGGCAACAGCTTGTTCACCGGCCGGCCATGCACGGCACGCCGAGCTCGAATAGAGGTCCTCGCTACCATTGGCGTCTCCGCTGCCGCGCTCGTCCATGAGTCCCTACGCGCAGTCGTTGACTTTGACCTACCGCTGGTCTAGTCGACTCGTACGCGGTTGGCATCGCCTTTCTGGTTATCGACAACAAAGCCGGCGCAGCCCGCAGCTGGTGACAACCTCTAGCTGCTGACTAGCTTGGGTAACAGCTACACATTGCGCCACCTTGCGGTCCCGGACGGGAGCAAGGCTGGCGCGATGCTTACCACCACCGCGCACGGGACGATCACTAGGCCAGCAGCGGTCAAGGCCATCAAAGGCGGTGCCGGCTCCTTCAGCTGTATACCCCTAGAGGATTCGACGGTCAAGAACCTGGCCAAGAGATTCGGTGAGATCCTAGACGAGGGCCAGCGGCGGCTAATTGTCGCAGTCGACGACAGAACCTCCCATATTGTCAGCCTGCTGGCCGCCAAGCTCGATAAACGTCGCGGTAGAAGGTGAATGCGGCGCTGTAGCCCTCGGCCCTGCACAGCGACGAGATTGGTTTTGTTATCCGTGACGAAGTTCTGGATGACCTTCAGGCGAGCACGGTGGCAACATCGTCGTAAGCGGCATGATAGACAAGTTGCTGACGTCGGCTGAGTCCATCACCGGCGGGGACCTGGTGCGCAGTGCCTCCAACCGCACGCGGGTGGCCTGATCATCATCACCGTGGACAAGGTAGTGTGGGCGCAGTATCGGCATATTGCGCGCACAAGGACGCCGGCGACGCCCAGAGGTGGACGGAGAGATCGAGCTCCAGATCACGACACACCACAGTTAGCGGCTTGCAGGTCGCATCTTGCATGATCAGGACTCGCGCCGCGTCGCGCCGCGCCGTTGGGTACGGCGAGCGCTAGCTCCGGAGTGAGGTTGGCTGGCGGCGGGCGCGCGGGTACTGCGGGTACTGCGGGTACTGCCGATACTGTCGATACTGCCGATGCTGTCGGTACTGTCGGTACTGTCTGAACTGTATGTCGGTACTGTCGGTACCGCCGATACTGCTGGAACTGCCGGTACTGACAAAACTGACAGCACTGAAGATACTAATGGTACAGAAGACTCTGCCAGTACCGACAATTTTGCCGGTACTAACGGTATATTAGCAGATCTCTCAATATTAACAAGATTCTTAGTATCGTCAGTCCTAACAAGATTCCAAAACCAGCAATTTTGCCGGCACTGACGGTGACGGTACCGACAATTTTACTGGTTTCGACAGTGCCGAAAATCCTGCCAGTACTGTTGGTACCGACAATACTGCCGATACCAACGGAATTGACGGTACTGACGGTACCATCGGAACTACCCGTCGATACTGTCGATATTGAAAATCATTACGATACTAATGCTACGAACGGCACTACCAGTACTACTAGTACTCCCAGCACTGCGGCACTGCCGGTACTGCCGTTACTAATAAAGCTAACGGCACTAAGGATACTGACGATACTGAAGAAGCTGTCGGTACTGACCGTATATTGGCGGAATGCTTAGTACCGGCAGGATTCTCAGTACCGGCAGTATCAGCAGGATTGACAGTCCGAGCAGTACGGGAAGATTCCCAGTATCGTCAGTACTAGTAGGATTCTTGTACCGACAATTTTCTCGGTACTGTACGGACGGTACCGACGATTTTGCCGGTACTGACAGTACTGTTGGTACTGCCGGTACTGCCAGTACTGCCAGAATTGAGAGTGCTGCCGATACCTGCCGATACTAACGGTACTGACGGTATTGCTAGTACTGAAATCTTGCCGGTCCTGCCGGTCCTACCAGTCCTGCCAGTCTAGCTTGTACTGACGGTACTGCTGATATTGCCGGTACGCGATACCGCCGATATGGCAGTAGTGCCAATTCATGGAGTCGAGGAGAGCCCGTCTTCGTCTGTCTGGTCCAGCAGGCTGCCAACGTGGCGCTCCTTGCCAGGTTCCCCGCCGGTACCGGTACTAGTGCTGGCGCGCTGCCGTGGAGCCTCTCTAGGCAGCGGTAAATTTGCAGGAAGGAGATAGAGCACTCTACTGACCTAGTTCTTGCGCAGGGACAAGCGTGGGTCCCATTGAGATAAGATTGGTTCTAAGGGGTGGATGGTGGGAGGCAGCTGTTAGATTTGGCTTTGGATGGGCTGTCGATTCTATCTCGTCACTGGAGGCGGGGCTCCTGGAGTTTTCTTGCGGCTTGGGAAGCTTTGTAGGAGTGGCATCTTGAAGTTATACTCCAACAGGCTTAATCTTATGCGTACTGGTAAAGGAGCTATAATTATACTTGGAAACCCTTTCGTAGTCTTGGACATGCCTAAGTCTAGCACGCGCAGAAGTAGAAACGAGTTCGCAGTACAGTACAAACTTAACCTTATATACTTACTCCTACTTCGCACCAGATAACTAGCTCTTCACGCTTGTGACAGGCGCTGAGGTTATAAGTTGAAGTATGAGGATATTGTCTCTCCACATGTCCTGCGATCCGTTGGGCGGCTTGAGAGGTGAGCATGGCGGGGGTGTCTCTTAAAACCTTGGGGTGGCTGTCCAACTAGGCTATCTATCTGAGGAAAAGCGGGATCGATACTGTTTCCATGGATACCTTAGCCTCTAGCTTGAACGGCAGAGCATCCTATGCACACACCACCTCTAGCAGTCCCTTATCAGGTACACTACATGCGCACGCTTGGCAGGAAGTGCCACTAGGCGCAGAAGAACATGTCAGGATCAGGCACTTGGGAGGGTTAGAGAGGAATCAGTTTGGGATTCGAGACGTCGAGTCAACGGTTATGTAGCTGGTATTTTGGGACTTCTGGCTATATACAACGGAGAAGACGCTTGAGGCCCCAACATAGAGACACGGCCAAGCAGGTTTCTCGACAAGACTAGAGGTGCTCATATAACTAAAGCCGTAGTAGACTCCCTACTATGAGACATAGGGGGATGGAGTAAGACGGCAGAGCAGGATGCATCGACAGTTTAGCCATGACAAGGTAGCAAGGTTATAGCTAAGGTATTCTAATAAATACAGAGTCAAAGACATGCCAACTCCCGATTCCAAAGCTACATCGACGGCCTAGTCAAGGCGTTCCTCGCAGCAATGCTGGCAGTGAACTTCTGCCCAGCGTACACGAGCAGCCACACCAACACCCGAACCGCGACATTTGCCTGGCAGCTCCTCGTCCACTGCATCCCCCTGGACGCCGAGCCCCGGCCGTCGTTGGCGAGGATCTGCCGGCAGCTCTGGCAGATGATGGCGAGCGCGAAGCGGCTGTCGGCGGGGAGCAGGTCGTCGTCCACCACGTCGTCGTTGTGGGCGCCGCGTGACGAGAGAAGCGCCAGGAAGTCCCCCGAGAGGTTGAGCAGCGGGTCGACCGAGAACAGCTTGCCGAGCACGCGCCGGTGGTACTCGAGCAGGCGCACCAGGACGGACGCGGTCGAGTACGTGTCTAGCTCGGCTTGCAGCGGGGCGATGACGTTTTGCGGGACGAAGCCGCCCTGCTGGAGTTCGCGGATCTTCTGGCACAGGAACGACATGCGCTGGTGGCTGGTGAGCCTCGCGTCGCCGCGGTTGCTGGTGGTGGTGTGGCTGCTGCCGGTGGCGGTGGCGGTGATAAAGGCCTCAAGACCAAAGGGGGCGGCCCGGCAAGTGGCGGCGAGGAACTGGGCCGCAAGCAGGGTTCGAAGGGAGGCTGTGTTGTCCTGCTTCTCGATGCCTTCACTGCGATGGCCGCAGAGGAGTGCCGCGTTGGCGAGGAGATGGATGCCGCAGTCGAACATGTTGACTTGTCTTGGGCACTAGAGAGGAGGAGTCAGACAAGCACTTGTGAGTTGGGGAGATGATGGGGGGGAATGGGGTGAGCTCACCTTGGCCGGCATGACTGCCACCTCCTTTTGCTCCGCCGCATCGTCGGTCCCTCGAATCCAGCAGATGACACGCCTCACCCGCTCGGCAGCCGCCGGAGCAACCCACGCCGGCGACATGGAGTCGTAGTACGCCGCCTCGCCGGTCCCAGCGACCCAGTAGGCCAGGCACCAGTGGGAGTCGCGGTGGATAGGGATGACGAAGGCGGCCTGCCCGTCCAGCTCGCGGAACCGGCCTCGGTTGGGACGCCGCGCCGACTCAGACAGGATGCTCGACACGGTGAGGCTATCGACAAGCCCCGTGGGGCGCGGACACGTCGCGGCGAACTGGCGGATCAGCTGGTTGACGATGACGTCGTCCACGAGGTTCGTGCCCTCGAGACACGCCACGTGCCGCAGCCGGCTGACAACGGGATGGGACGACAGCGTGGAGGATCCGCGGCGCCGGCGAGGGACCTGGTTCTCCTCTTCGGCGTCCTCGTTGTCGAGATCGATGAGGTGTCTCTTCTTTGCCGGTGTCGTCGCCGGTGGCATGCTGGCGGTGGCGGCGCGGGTGCTGCTGGCCTCTGCGATGACTTCGAGCTTCAGCTCGACATGGTCGGGCTCGGGGTCCAGTTCGGGCTCTGCACCAAGGTCGAGACTGGGCACGGGCGAGGGCGACAAGTGGCTGCGCTGGGCATAGAGAATCGAAGCGGCTTCTTCGTCGTGCATCGGCGACTGGGGACTCCGGCCGCATTCCAAGGGCGATAGAGGTTCATCGGCAGGGGGTTCCTAATCTTCCCCGTCCTGGCCACCTTCTGCTTGCTCGGACACGAGGGGGTCGCCGCCGTGGAGCGGGGTTTTGACATGCTGGGCTAGGGTATGCGTCTCCAAAGTCGGGATAACAGACGGGCCTGCCACTCGCACCCGGGCGTCATCGGCGGTAGCCATCAGAATCGTGCGGTCCACGTGTGAGACGGCATCGCCAGGATCCGATCGGGGGCCTGGGCCAGATCGTGGGCCTGGGTCGGATTGGGTGCCTGCTTGAGACGGGGAGTTAGTCAAGGGGCTTGCAGGAGGGAAGGCGAGGGAACAGACGTTGTTGAACTTTGACGCGGTCAACATCGTTGGGCGAGATCAAGACCTTCTTGTCGCATGATGCCCGCGCAAACAAGGGAGTGTCCGACATGTCGTCCTCGACAAGGCGGCCGAGACGCCTGTTCCGCGCGCGCAGTATCGCGGGATACAGGTCCATCAACGCGTCTTCTTCGCCCATCCGGTTCTTGAGGGCGCGGAGGCTCTTTCGCAGTCGCTCCGACGTGGCAGCGGCTGAGCCGAACAGGAGGAACAGGTGCCAGGCCGAGGGCAGCCCCAGGCTGGAGGCGAGGCCGTTGAGCGCCTTCTTCATCGTGTCGGGCGCCTCCCACAGATCGACAAACTCGACTTCGAGAGACGCGCGGAGGAGGTGTAGGTGGATGTTGTCCATCGCCCAGGCCCCGAATGGCTCGTCGTACCACTCGGCCGTCGACGAGACCCGCACAACGGCCCGCCATTTCTCCCGGAGCTTGTCTCGCTGCTCAAGATATGCGCTTTCGAGCCCGCGGATGCATGCCTGGAGCTCCGCTTGGACCCCGGCACGTGACCGCGCAGCAGAGGCGGATTGGCCGGGCGGGGGGAGCGACGAGATGCGCGTCGAGCGCCGCATCTGCGCGGGGGTAAAATATAACGGGGAGATAGAAGATTGAGTGCTGAGTATCGCAGGGTATTTTTTAGACCGGAATGAGTGTTGCGCGATTGGGGGGAGCCCGAGTGAATACCTGCGCGGAGGAGGGAAAGTGGGATGAATGGGTGGGGGACGCGTCGACGCGTTGGAATTGGCGGGGTTGTGTTGGCTTTGATCACGTGGGTCTTGATTTTTGGAGATGGAAGTACGTACCATGACATTCTTACGTAAGACGCGCGCCTTCGGTTTTGAGACGCACGAATTTGAGAGAGGTCCAGATTACGGAAGTACATACCCCAGCAATCTTACATAAGACGCTCCGTGGCACACCTAAAATTTTGTGATCACGTGGATCTCAATTCTCGGAGCTGCAAGGACTAGAGCCTCCCCAAATGTGAGAGTGGTACAGAAGCATATACCCTCGCATTCTTTTGTAAGACACTCCCCTCAGTCTCAAATGCGCGCCCTCGGTTTTGGGAGAGGTGCGGCGGATCTGTGCCTCCAACCCGTGCCACGCACGTCCCAAGTCCACGAGGGCCAAATGAAGTGGCGCATGGCACGGGTACGAACTTTGGCCTCCATATTCCAAGGATGAACCGAGCTATTGCGAACTTTGCGAAAATCTTCAACCACCAACCACACAGAATGATACCAGATTCTTCAGTTTTGGACCTGCATTGCTTATCGCAATCTAAAATAGGTCCCACTTTTTCCAGCTACCGACTTATTCGCAAGATATCTTCAATGTACACACTTTGTGTCCTATCAAGCAACCTAGCCTAAATAATCAGTTCTAGGAAAAAGTAAGAGTGTATTTATGACGGCGATTATCTAAGGAGCAGACAGATATAGTTTATTTTCCTACACCCTAAGTGTAGCTGGTTAGGCAGGTCTTTTTGTCATTGCCTGTCAATGTATCTGTGTGCTGGAATCTGCACAGCGGCAGGTTGCGGCAGCGCTGTGGGCCCGCATCTACTTCATTCCGAGAAAAAAAAGTTGGCCTATGTGTCGCATGCATACATAGGTCTTATATCGGAAGCGGGGAGGGTATTGTTTAAGGTGCGGAGTGTCCAAGCGCATGAGAACTGCTGCGCGCGCAGGAGATTTGCGATACTGACGGTACTGACGACAGCGGCTGACGGTACAGGCACTGCCGATAGTTGCCGATGATTGCCGAAAATTTACATCCCTATCATCGGCGGCACTCAATTGAATGGCAGTACCGCCAAAATCAGTGCCGCTACCAACGGTACTCCCAAAATCAATGCTCCTACCTGTGGCACCCGCCAAAATCATTGCGGTACTACCGCGGGGTTAGTACCGCCAAAAGCACCGCCGCCTCCTGTGGCCCACAAAATCACAGTGCCGCCACACATAAGGTACCGCCAAAGTCACAGTCCCACCACAATCCAAAATCACTGCCAAAGGGTACCCCCAATCAACGTACCGCCACGATCGAAAATGGTTCGTTCCGCACGGTACCGCCAAAATCCAAAATCACGATGCACCGCAATCGCAGTTCCGCCACAATCACAGTACCGCCGCATCACAGTACCGCCAAAATGCAAACGTGCCGCCACAATCACAGTGCTGCCAAAATCCAAAATCCCGGGACCGCCAAATCACAGGATGCCGCACAGACCCCCAAGTATTGTCCACTGTAGCTGGCACCTCGATCACCTCGATTTCACTACACCCGCCAAAGGCTATCGACCTACCCCGCATTTTTTTGGATTCCGGTTCTCTATCGCAGTGCCGCAAAATCCAAGTACCGCCCAACTATCACGTGCGGCTAAAATCATAGGATCGCAAAAATCACGCTACTGCCAAAATCCAAAATCACGGGGCCGCCAAAATCGCAGTGCCGCCACAACCACAGTACGTACCGTCCAAAATCCAAAATCAAGTGCCCGAGAAAATCACAGGTGCCGCCACACTTATGGTACCGCCAAAATCACCACATCACAGTACCAAAATCATGTCTATTATCAACTTAACCACCCATTCGTCGAGATCCTCTTTGACTTTAGCAGGGCCGGCATAGCCCGTTAGAGACAGCGTTGAAACTATCAATGGGGTTGGTGTTGGCATTGTTGACTTACGTTGGGATTGGCAAAGTCAACCGTGTCAGGTTTGGCAGCAGCGACAGAGTTCGTATTGGGAGGAGGGCTGATAACTCTGGAGACCTCGGCACCAGAACCGGTACCAGAGCCAGCACTAGTACTGGCAGCAACGGGGCCACTGACGCTGTCCCTGTGTTTCTTCCCAACTTGCTCCTTGTCGGCACTCGCCTTGGCTTCTCGCCTTGGGCGGCTGATGTTGGCTACGATATCTTGCGCCTTGGACCGCCTGGGCTTGACAGCAATGAGGTTCTGCGACGGCTTGACTGCCGGGGTGGCTGTGGTTGGCTGCGGGCCCACCAACTAGTAACGTCGATCAAGGATTGAGGGGCGGAACTATGGTCTGAATTCTCATGCGGTTCAAAGATGCCTGCTGCTAGACAACCGCGGACAGATTGGCGAGTTTGCCGAATATCTTGAATGTCTTTCTGGCTGGGCAGATGTGATTGTCATCTGCTTAGCAGGTACATCGGCTAGGTGCAGCGACACCTGTCGCTGGGGGCCGACATTGGAGACCTTGCTCTTCTTGGGCGTGGACGCGGGCTCCGACGATCTTCTGAAACGGGAACGGGTGTCGGAGGTATTGGCAGCGGGGTAATTGTCATGGCTGGGATTCTCAGAATACTTGTCGCTCTCCGTGTCACTGGGGCAAACAGTGATGGAGGCCCAAACATCATCCTCATTGGCGACGTGAGAGACAATGTCTGCCCCTGTATCTTCGCCGGCTAGATGCGGGAGCCATTCTGTTAGCTAGTGCTACACATAGATATCTGATATTGGTCCTAGGCAGAATGAATGAATGTATTTAGGAAGCTTAGGGTTTGAAAGTCATGATATCCTCATACTCAACGCTAACATCGACCCCCACCAGAGCAAAAGGTAGGGCCGGCACCCTTACCACCCTCACCACCATCCCCACCACACCCACGACGACGGCGGCGGCAGCAGCAGCGCCGCCAATGTCTTCACCTCCGAGATGCGAGACCGCCAATCGCTTGGCGGTGCCTCGGGCGCCAGCGACGTAAACACCACCCGGGATGCCAGGACTGGCTCCAAAATGGAATTCAACGACAGGCACAAGGACTGGGATGGCTATGACTTTGCCTACACTGCACTGCCTGATGAGCCCTTGCTTGAAGGTGATTCGTTCGAGCCAACTGGGAAGAAGGTAAGAAAGCGAAGCAGAGCGTGAAAGGCGCACGTGCTGACTTTACTGCTGTCGAGGAGACAAGTACCTCTGAGCCGGCGCAGGCTCCTGAAGAATCCAGAGCCGACACTGGAGACTAGGCAGTCCTGGGACAGACAGAATCACCGGCGGAAGTCTCGGATAACGCCAAGCCGATTAAGGCGTTGCGACGATGTGCCAGACGGGCCCAGATCTCGACGCACTTGTATGCCGTGGAGCAGGGAGCACCCGCTACTGGGCCCCGGGAACATGGGGCGCGACGACAAAGCCCAGGTCGGTCCACCCATGTCGCGCCCGGAACAGTGACGGGCACGCTCAAAGGCTACGACGCGCTGATGAACCTGGTTCTAAATATGGTTCCCTCCAGCGACCTGGTCGACAACATACCCGGCGTGTGGGTTTCTGCGACGTCTCCGCAGGCGTGGATGTTGGGGAGAGTGTCAGGTCGTTTTTACCTACGTCCCTATGTGCATGCCCAACCTTTTCTCCTAGACAGAGTGATCTGAAGAGGTATTGTGAGATGTGACGCTGCTGCCAGAACGAGTTCTCCTACTTTACCGTGCTGACCTACTAGGGCCTTGCCTTCTACTTCGCACCTCCACCGAAATCCCCCGGCTGGCATGCTTGTTCGACAAATCCAATCTTCCCTTGTCGATATCCCAGCAGACATCTGCCTCGGCAATATCTCGGGGCTTGCCGCCGCCGCCCGTGGCGACGAGAATGGTTGTGTCCAACATGGTCTCACCATCCCTGTCCCCATCATCTTCCTCTGACCAAGCATATCGGAGCAACCTCAACCTCAGGTGGACGGACATTGCCCTCATCCGTAACGGCAGCTGGCTAAGCAGCCTCTCGCCCGTGGCCTGGGGCGTCCTGTTGCTCTTTGATGTGTGCACTGGATAGCATAGTCTGCTCGTCGGGTTTCCAAAGCTTTCTCTTCTCGGCCTGCTGAGGAGCAATTACTGTCGCAGTAGAATCTTCGAGTCTATGCTCACGATTTTGGCGCTTCCGTTTTCGCCTTCATCTTCGTATACCTCCAAGCTAACCTCAGGCATGATAAATGGCTACACTAAGAGGCTGCAGGGCTGTATGGACGTGGTTACCCCCCACCTGCCGGAACTGATCCCTTACCTCTTCACCCTCCTCGATGACGCCAAGGCGCTGGAGAACAAGCTTAAGTCCCTCGGCTACAAGCTTGTCTCTGACGGGACTGACTTGCACATAGGCCTACACTGCGAGCGGTTCGTTTGTCTAAAGGGCTTGGAGGTCTCTACGAGCGAGAAGATGTACCATGGATGACTTCACTGTAAAAGCCAACGACACGGACCTGCTAGGCAGAGCAACATATAAAGACCGTCTTTCGCTGTTTAATATCATCCGTTAAGATCCGTTTGCATCTCAGATACTAAATACCTATTACTACTTGCCTATCGCTCAATCTGTTTACCAACTACCGCTAATGCAACTGCTGTTGCAGCAGAGGTGGTGGTGGCCCTTTGGGCGTGCACCTCCTTGATATTGAGGTCTGCTGTGCGTGCATGGCAGCAGTCAGCAAGGGGTTCTATCGTACGTCAAGGGTGTATTCCCATTGGGGGAGATCGACGGGCGGCACAAAGGCCAACCCCAACCCCTGGATGAACCACGTCTTTGAGATCTACGCTCTTCAAGAAGCGGTGGCCCGAATGGATGCCGGTAATTAGTATAGCCTTGCCTTGCCTTGCAAGATAAGAATGGTTTAGCTAGAATGGGGAGGATTTTTAGACAACCCTTGCGAAGAACCTGATGCACTTAAAGTGTTAGGGCTAGGCAGCTGACAGCGTAGACAAGGCCTGGGCAAGTTGGTTCCATTTTTTAAAATCGACGCCGTAGGGTAAGGCCTGCAATGCCTGCGCCAATGATGGCCATATGGGGCTTGGGGGATTCTATTGCGGGATTAACTTTTGAATTGGGGACACAAAAATTGTAGTTTCCGCCTCTGTTTTTTTGTTGAAAAACCTTGAAATTTGGGAACCAAGACGACAGAGTAACTAGCTGGTTCTGGGTTGCCCCTGAGAAGGCCGGGGTTGAGGAAGATAGGTCGGGCTGTAAGTAATCTTCTCTTTGGGTTTTGGAATCGGAATGAGTACAATTTGAACCATTTAACAAGGAACAATTGGAGGGCAAGTCTGGTGACAGCAGCCGCGGTGCTTCCAGCTCCAATAGCGTATAGTAAAGGTAACTAACGTTTTCCTACCCATTTAACAATGGCACTAGGGCAGATCTAGCCAAAAGCAGTGAAGCTCGCTACCTTAGACTAATCATCGTCGCTCGTCGAGGAAGAAAGACCTCACCAGCTAAGTAAAGATGAGGAGGGGTGGCTTGTGCCTCACAGCTGCATATTGGCAGACCATCAACTAGGGTCTACCACTTACGTAGGCGTGCGCATCCTCGCCAGGCGCCTCCTTTGCCTTCACGAGAGCCGGTTGCTCCAGAGTCAAACAAATGGGAAGAGAGGGCTTGCGTAGCGGAATTGCTTGCTTGAATAATAATCAACGCCCAGAGAGGGCTCGAGCACCAATGATGCTTGTCGCGAGTGTGATGACCTTTAGAGAAGAAGAATGAAAGCCCTTGGCCAGTTTATCGTTCAAAACTAGTTGGTAGATTGTTAGACTTGCAAAATCTAAGGCGTCTTCAATGGCAAAAGCGAGGTGTTGCAGCCCTGAGTAAGGCACTTACGGATGTATCCAGGGTCCCGGAAGGTTTGGCCGATGCTGACCTCGCCGGGCTTTATTAGCAGTCCTTTGCGAGGCTGATGCATGGCCTGCAACCAGCAACCCGCATGGCCCTGGGGTATGGAGCCTGTTTCTGGTGCCCTCGAGAGCAGAAGGAGCTAGACTTGGATATCATCATTGCTCTGGCCTTGGTAGAGACTGCGAAGGACAGTCGATGCCGCATTAACTATGACTGACCCAAGCAAGCCCATTATATAGATATCTGCAAATGTAGCCTCCTATTCATCGACTGCTTCTGGGTTAGGTCGCAACGGTACATGGCATGACCTCATGGAGTAGACGAGGTAGAGGACGATAGCAGCAAGAGTTCCTCTAGGTCGAGTTCTATGTCAGATTCGAACATAAGGTTAGTTGAGCTTGGGCTTGCCCCCCCGTTAGTCTCGGCGATCCAAGGACAGGAAAATAAACCAGCGCCTCTGTAGCAGCTATCATTACTCGCCCCCTGTTTATAGGAAGCTTGCGGATGGGTTTTTGGCAGGTGGCGTGTAGTTTCCGTAACCCGACGTTCATTGGCTTCCTCCTTTCCTCCCTAACTGCTGCGACTGAGCTGAGAATATCGTTTTCCCCTGTTGTCCTTCACATTTTACTGATCACTAAGGGATAATTAAGCCAGTCTTGCATATGTAGGAAACCTGTCCTGGCGGCGGGGCGGGGATTAGTCTGGACTAGGGTCTTGGGTGTGGGAAGATTGGCTGGGAGGGCGTTGGGGTTTTTGACGACACATTGCAAAGACTACTGAAGACTGAAAACCACAATGAACGGTGCACTTGACGGGCGCAGCCGGTGTGCTAGTTGAGAAGGACGGCGCACAGAGGCTGACCTGCTTGTACCACAACTAGGAGAACCATGGCCATGGAAATACTGTTATAACTTGTAAATGGAATCCCATCCCCACTTTTGCCACCTTGTGGATTCACCTTTGTCGGGCCCCCCCTTTGTTGGTTTCATCGAGCTAGCTTTCTTCCCAAGCTGAAGAACAGATCTCTGGAGGAAGTCGATGAGTTGTTCAATGCGAATCTTTGGGAGGGAATCTGCTTGAGGTTATGTGATGACTACTCTGACTTCTTATACTATGTGCGTAATCTAAACTCTGGGGTATGGGATTGAATAGCTTTGTGTTTATAGAGACCTAACTTTGGGTCGGAGGAACACTGCTCTCAGGTACCTGGCTTGCTAGGAGTATCTTGACGCCTAGAAGGCGGGCTAGAAGACCTCTAAGAGACCTAGTGGCCTTCTATAGCCCCTGCATAGACAGTTGCAAAGCTAGTTACAACTACAATGACTATACCTAACGACTTGCGTTTCCTGATTCAACGATAGTATGCTTTAAGAGCAGCCTCTCTTGCTTCTGTCTGTTTTGGAAGCTTATCATCTCCTTGCTGCGGAGGTAGACTAGCCCTAGCACATTTCATATTTCCATACCGACCCCCCTTTGGAACCAACTGCAGGAGGAGCATAAAGCTTTGGTGCGGAAGGGCTACACAGCTTGATGCCTGTCTTGGGTAGCCGATAAGTCTTGCTAAAGGTGTCTATGTCCTTTCAGCCAGCGCTGCTCCTACCTCTTCTTGAGCTCCTCGATCTCTTCCTTGGATCGACGCGGTGATAAGGATGCGCGACACTGAGGGATGGGAGGCGAAGGCTATTATCTTTGGTTAGCTTGGGCGAGGAGACGGTGGACTTGAATTAGGATTTTGCGGGTAGTGGGGTGGGTGGCGGGGCGCTGATGAGGGAGGTTAGGGAGTTGCGCATGGGCGGCATGGTTGGCATAATGTAAGACACTCCTGATCAGTCCTTGGCGACGCTGCTGCGGGCGCCAAGGCTGCGCTCAAGGAAGAAAACGAGAAGCGAGCTGCGAAGGGTTAGAAGGAGAAGCCTGCGAGCTTTGCGGCCTTGAACAAATATATCCTTAACCTATATTTAAAGGTAGCTATTTAAAGGCATTAATGGTATAAGCTTGACAAGTGGCATAATGAAGAGGACTTTGCTAGCACTGTCAAGGCAAAAATGAAGACGTTAAGAGGTGCTGGCGTCGTCACGGCTTTCACTCTCTTTGGCGATGTCAAGGATGAGATTGACTATGAGTTTGTAGTATGGATGTACGTAATCTCTACCTCCGGAAGGCCTTGTAAGACCAAATGAGAATGGACTGGTTGCATTGGAATGGAGACGGGCTTGGCGGTGGGGATCTTGCTGGGGCGTGGAGGGGAACACCATCTTGGGTTGATGTTGATATCGATGCTGCTTCTTCGGCGGCGGCGGCGGCGGGGACGGCGACGGGATGGCGGTGGTCTCAACGGCGCGTAGATGGCCCTGTGGAGCGCCTTCACCGGCCACAGTGTCCCCCGCTAAGGTGTCATGACGCTACACGGTAGCTGTTATGAGTCTGCTGGCACACTCGGTGATCTTTTTCGCCACCACCTTGTCTCCAGCCTCCCGAGCCGAGCCGAGTGGATCTGTTTGTCTCGGCCGCCATCTTGGCATACGGTTCCTCTTCTGAACGACTTGGGCAAAAGATAACGGCTCTCAACTAGATCCTTGATAAGTGGCGTTGAGCTATGTCTGGGGCAAGGTTCTGATGCGAAAGGCCCTTAAGGCAAACATGCTGACACTGGAGCAACCAGGTGCTCTCAGCCAAGAGTTCGCCGCCAAGATCCCAGCCACAATCCAACGCACGCCACACGCCTATCTGCAAGGTCGCGCTGTCCTGGCTCTCGCCTGTCGTCTTGCTCTTGGTGCTGAGGGCGATTGGATGACTGTGTAGAAGGAGGAAGTCTGCGTGGTTGATGGTTTGACTAGAGAGCTACCTCCAATTTGCTTCCGAACAAGACTGGCGCCAAATCCTTGTCAAAGAACCTTGTGCAGCGTTTTTTTCTAGTTAGGTAAAGAAAAAGAGTGATTGACTTGGTTAGAATCTTTACTTTTGCACTCTCTTTAGCTTATCGAAAGGGGAGGGAGGCCTCTGCTCAAGCCTCTATGTAGGTGACGACAGCAAGGACTCCAGCACATAACGCTAGGCCTACATTAAGTCGCCGCTCTGCGAGACAAAGGCGGCGTCATCACGATCTACTTCCTACCACCCCTCTGAAGACTAGCTCCTCACCATCCAACAACAACTAACAACAACCGATAACTTCTCACTTTGCATTCCGGCTGCTATCGTAGCTGACATCGAGGTTCCAAAGCGAGTCTCGAACAACTGACTTCTTCGACAGGCTGTCTAATACCAGATTTTCGCGGCTGACAGCAAGCGTGCGTTTTAAACGGGTCTCGGCGGCTGTAAAGGAGCGTTTGTAGGGATCCCTCTTGGCTAGCTCTAGTATACCCTGCTGTAGTCGCTTGAGGGGATTGAAACGAGAGCTCACAGCCCTTTCCTAACCAGCGGCGGAGGGAGCAAGCTCAAACTAGCGGCGACGACAGTCAAGACAGTGTAAGTCTACACCATATGCACTTGACGGCGATTCTCTAAAGGAAACCCACTTGGTGGTATGCGATTTACTTCTTAGCCTAGGCAAAGATTTACAAGAATATAAGTAGACGGACGATAGACATGGGATTGATTCGTCTAAGAATTAATTAGTAATTACATATTAGGTGAGAACCACTACTCCTACAGCCCCGGCAGAACGTCACATCGTTGGCGATGGCTTGAGAGCCTAGAGATGATGCCATCGCCACAAGCGTAGTTAAAGGGAAAAGGTAAAAGAAAAGATCTAAAAGAGGCATTCCCAGCCAGTGCTACAAGCCACAAGCCCATGTCATGGCCCTCTGCTTGCCAGAGATGGCGGGAACCCCGTCGCAACCACGCCACTCCCCCAAGCTCTCCACAGCAGTCTAGTTTTGTGTTGCTCCAGCTGTTGGCACCAGTCTCCCAGCCCGGCGATCCAGAGAAAGCGCCCCTAGACGGCTAGCAGCTTCGGTTTGTTCTTGGTTCGAGACAGTAACCACCCTGCTGGGTAGTGTGCCATCCCTGTCGGAATATTCGTTGACCTTGGGCTGGAAATTTGAGACTGTGCATCTGTTTGACTAACATAGCCATTTGAAGGGATGGGGAGAGGAAGGATGGAGAAGTGACGCGGTAGAAGGAGTGCTGGCGATGAAAGGGAAGAAGGGAAAGAAGGGCAAGAGTGCGAGACAGAGTATAGAGGAACCGATATGTGAACCTACTGCTGCTGCTATCGAGGAGATGTTTAAGCCTGCCTAGCCTTCTGAGGAAATTAAAGTTGAGGATGCTTTGGATCTAGGATAAGCAGAATCCTGCCCTCAGAGACTATAGCAGAGGCTATTCCTAAACCCAAGGATAAAAGACCTGTCGAGGTTGCCACTCCCAAGGCAGGCCGGGCGGGACTGGGCCTCAAGGCGGTGGACGTCATCGTCTTGGCGGCAGAGATGGACCCCTTGTGTTCGGCGGGCAAGAGAAAGCCGGGGATCTGGCCCTCGAAGCATCAAAGCACAAGGCCGGCTAGGAGGAAGACCTGGCGAAGTGAATGGAATGCGGCGGATCTTGATAAAACAGGTGGAGCTACAACGTTCTCGCTCGTCCATCCCATGGGCTGCGGGCAGTCAGTCGACCGCTGCGACTGCGACTTGCTTGTCACGGCCTCGTCAAGCGGCTTCTCCAGCGCATCGCCGCCCACCGTCATCTGCTTTGCCCCAATCGCAACCCGAAAAAGTGTCACCTTTCGGCTTCGCCGTCAGACGCCGGGGTAGGCGGGTCCTCGGGAGGACTGGAAGAGACGACTCTGGACCTGCCGCCGGTCCGACTCTACCTGTCATCCTACGAGTGGATAGAGCCCAGCAGCCGGGAGCGCCTACAATTCTTGGACATAGGCACCATCTGCGGGTATCCAATGCGCACAACTTGAATGCCACGTCTAATATGATGGCTCCCACACAGGATGCCCCGGCTATCCAGGATCCGCAGATTGTCGGAGAGTCTGGGGCTGTGGCTGTGGAAAGTCAGAGGCTTTGGACAGATGATCTTAGTCAAAGCGCCAAACCAAAGCAAGCACAGCCTGGAAGCTCCTTATGCACAGCACATAGTCTCAATGACGGGCTGCACATGAGCAGTGGCATGAGCCAGCACAGCCAGCATGGCACGCATGGCTAGATATCCCCTCAAGAGTACTCGTCAACCAGCGCGTCGCCGCACATCAAGCTTAACCAAGCGCCCCCTTAGCTTGGAAACTAATAGGCTCTAGGTTACTGCCTGCAATAGTTGTTATGGGATGTGGTTAGAGCCCCGCCCTTGGCCAGTACCGGAGCCCAACCTCGTTTCTGGACGGGATGGGATACTTCGTCGAAGATTACGAGCTTCAATTATCAGGCAGTACCGTCAGTACTGTCATTATCGATAGTATCGGCAGTACCGTCAATACCGTTAGCATTGACAGTACCGTCGGTATCGACAGCACCGGCAGTACTGTCAGTACCGTCAGTATCAGATCGGTAGTACCGGCAGTGCCGTCAGTACTGTTAGTATTGACAGCAAGCCCCGGCCGCCCAGCGCCCAGGTGCCAACAAACCCAAGACCCTGAATGCAGCCAGAACCCTGGCATCGCGCGACGGCTCTGCAGGTCTACCTGCAGATCCCAAGGGACTTATCGGTGCCGCCGCTAGAGAGGGGAGCGGCGTGAATAGCCCAAATGGTATGAGAATCACGAATGGCGCCGAAGTAAAGGAGGTGAACGGGGGGCGGCATAAGCATGCCTGCTCATGACCACTCGTGGGCCCCGAGACCGCAAACTCCGGCTAGTTCGCGATCGTACCAATCTGTTTGTCGCCAGCCCCGGCTCCGGCACTGGCCGCAACGGCGCGGGTGGGAGCAGTGGTGAGGATGATGAAAGGGCTTCGATCTAGGGGCAATTAGTTATCGCATTGTTGACTTTGCTAGTCACGTTTTCTTGTATTTTGGCACGGCGCTGGGGGATGATTGTGCAACTTGGAAAGAGGGGAGGAAAAAGGGGAGAAAAAGACGGAAGGAAAAGGGGGGGCAAAGGGTGGGTGACGCACCGTGCTGTTGTCGTCGGCCCGCTTCGGGGCCCGGCCTTCGCGGATCTTGCAGGCTAGGATTGAGGCTGCGTGGAAGGCCGCACCCGGATCCCTCCGGGCCCAGCCTCCTGGCACTGTCACAGCTCCCGGTCCACCACCTTCGGCGAAGCCCAAGGGCCCTCGCCAACAAGCCGAGCCAGCCGTGCGGGACCCGATTGTGCCCCTGAGCGCCGAGTCGGGCGGCGTAGGTCAGCCCCCACGCTCGTGAGCGAGCCCGTCGTACCGCAGATGTCAGTGGGCCACACCGAGATCCGGACCGCGCCTGGCGAGGGGCTCGCGGAACCCCAATCCCCGGGATCACGCTGTCTCGTCACACGTTACACACGCTTACGTGCGTCTAGTCGGTAAGGGCAAGAAGCCGCACGTCGTTGTTGCCACACCTGGTTGTTTGCTTGATCATTTAGAAAAGTCAAGGGGTTCTTGCTGCAGAGACTGAAGTACCCGATTCTAGACAAGGTTTCTCTAGAACGCTGACTTAACTAACCATGTTGTTTTCCTAGCTGCTTGACAAAGCTCCGGTCTCTGAATTAATGATTTTTCTGTGGTATAAGATCTATGCTGCTATGCTTCTAAGCAATATATTTGTAACGCCTGTGCTATGATTCACACCAGACCGGTGCTCCAGGTGGTGCTCCGGCTAGACTAGCAATTCGTCGGCGACCTGGATCAACACGACCTATGTGAAAGCCAGTCCCTGACCTAGGCTGGCAGCCGGATAACGGTATTCTCGGCATTGTCGATCCTGATCCGCACCCACTTGGTCAAACCTGGCAGGCGTTTGCAATACACATGCAGTCTCTTCCAAGTGGTCAAACATGCTGTCTAGCACTGTCTAGTTGGTCGTTATGTCAGACTGCTTTACCTGGGGGATGCTGCAGCTCTGGCGCACTACGGTATGCGTCGTGGCGAAAGAGTTGACGATCAAGACGTCTAGGCCATCCAACATCACAAAGCGGTAAGAGTTATTACCGTAAGGGCCGTCATCATCGAACAGCAACCTAACCCGAAATTCTTGCACACGATCACTCTCTTGCTAATGCTGTTGTTGATCAAGCTGGTCTTAGATTCTGAGAATCTAAGCTTGTTCGTGATACTAATGATCGTCTAAGACAGATACGCAGACACAGAACGATTCGAGAGCCCAGGGGGGACAAAGTTGTGTCATTCCAGCTCTAATAAGGATTGGCCGTAGGTTTCCTGCCTCGAGGGTATCCGCGGTTATGTTTCTCAAAAGGGCAAGGTTGATGGACGCGGGGTTGATCTGTGGCAACGCAACGTCTATGTTAGATCGGCAGCACTGGCAGTATCGGCAATACTAGCAGCTTTGCCAGTACCGGCAGTACCGGCAGTACCGTCGGTACCGTCAAAATTGTCGGTACCGTCAGTATTCTAGCCGAAACCAACAGGACTAGGCATACCTAGCCATCTTCAAAGGACTACATCAATGGATCTTCCACGTTTCGTCAGTGTCGTCACGGAGTTTGGACGTAGTCCTCCCGCGCAGCTGGTCGCTTTTGAGGTATAGCGGTGTCTCAGGGTCACGCCTAGGACGCTGGCGGCGTGATTGACATTACCTGGGGCGAATTCGACCGCTTCATTCGTGGGTTTGGACTCTCAGCCCTTGTATAGTTTCTTCTTAAGGGCGTTGACCGCGGCGTCGAACGGAACCTTGGATGTGAGTTGGACAACCTTGGTCTAAAAGTTGGGTGAGTTGGAAGGCAAGAGTTTGGCAATCTCCTCGGTGGTGAGGCGCCGCAGTTAGGGTTATGGCATGCGTCGGCGGTAAGTGGACACGCGATTATTATCGACGATGGGGGTTTGGTAGAGCATGTTGTCGAGATCCCTATGAAGTGCCGTATCGGGTCGCTTTAACTTTTTGTGGAAACTCCTCTCGCGGCTGTCGATCTTGCCTGTGCCAAAGCCTTTTACAAATGCAGAATACAGCGTCTGTAGTATTCGATCGCAGAGGCGGTGTCGCTTGCATCTATGAGATCACGTATCTTTCTTTCTAAAATCTCTAGCAAGCAACTTCCAAGTCCCTAGTGCATAAATATAGAAAAGCCTCTCCCTTGGGTATCTTTAAGTTAAACTCAACAACGCATATAAGGGCTCTGCTGTGCAATCACGCGTCAGGATCCGACTCGCCCGAGCTCATCGCCGGGGAACTAGACGACGCAAAGGCACTCTCCACCGTCGTGCCACTCGCATCCCGGAGTTTCTCGTCTGCACCCATCACTGTGCCAGGGTTAGCAGCAACCCGCAGCTTCGGGACATCGAGAGATGAAAGCTCGCTGTCCATGAAGAGCGCCCATCGCAAGATGTCGCACCTAACCTGCTTTTTCTGCTGCCGGAGCCCTGCTTCGCATCCCCCCTGGTCACTGGCGATTGTGCTCGCAATGTCAGCTATGCCATGCCAGATACTCTCGCAGAGGAAGATACTTATGCTGGGGTTGCGGGGGTCATCGACCGCACCTTCGAGGATGCGGGCGTGTGTGTGGGTAAGGTTGATTACGACAGCCTGGTAATATTTAAGCAGTCAGGAAGGAGTGTTCCGGATATTACTATGGCTGCAAGAGACTTCGAGGGATTCTTGGTGGCAGGGTGCGACGAACCGTGAAGCGGCGAACTGGCTCGACGACTTGCCGAGTTAGTTGCTGCGATAGCAGTATTGCCAGGGCACAGATCTCGCTCTGATAGACGGGAGGGAGACCTTCGTCCTCATTGTCTAAGTCAGATGACGAACTGTAGGTATCGGTTGCGATGATGCCGCCTAAGCACCGTGAACCTCGCATCATGGCCAAGCCAGACCATCCAAAGTTCGTTTTGTCGCTGTCTTTCTGCCCTTGGTTGAACGCAGAGTGATAAGGATCTCGAAAGTTGAACCTGTTAACGAAAATCTTGTTAGTCGGAATTTTCAATTCCTGTTTGGACTGAGGAACAGGACAACATACGGTTGTCGTCGAGAGAGCGCCGGATGCAATCCAACCAGGCCACTCTTCAAGCTCTCCTCACTTTCCAAGCACCGCCATGTAAGAGAACCGGCTATGAAGGCGTGGGTTGTAATAAAGTTGGCAGCCTTGTCTTTTAGGTTTTGCGCCTGAGGCGTGCGCGGATCCCATCGTCCTTCGAGGGGTTTGGCATCGAGCAGGGCATCGAGCTGGGCATCGGAGAGACGGGAGATGATGGTTGGCTGGGTTGTGACGGGAGGGAATATGATCCCGCACAGGGCATGTCTCGCGAGCTCAGTTGCGTCATGAGGAAACAGTAGTGCTTGTGCTTCGTGTTGACTATGGGCGATGGCTTGGATGAGTTTGTGGAGTGCGTAATACGCGGTGTCTGGGTGTGGCTGCGCAGGGTTTGCGCGAGAGTGGAGATTTGTCGACGAAATGTGGCTCTTAGTTGACGCCATAGTTGAGATAAGGAAAGAGAAACAGCCTCGTGCTCCGAGGCCCCTTCGCTAGATGAAACATACGTCACCGTGTTCGCGACCAGCTTTTTCGCCGCCTTGTCATCCCTTATCCACCGAAGCGGCAGCCACCACCGGATGGAGCCGATCAGAGCGCAGTTCCAGTGCGGGTCTTGGGATGCTGGTTCTACCAGCCGCCCGTACTTCAACGCTGCTGTGGATGCCGTTGTGAAAACGAAGGTTGGATGACTCGACATTTCCTCGCTGGGGTGGATTGCTCCCAATACAACCGCGGTCTTTTATTTCTTAGCCATAATTATATGTCCATTCTGTAAGCCCTGCTAATACTTCCATGTGTTAAAGGCATCGGCCCATTTTCGCAGCTCTCGAGAGAAGCTCATGAACTGTCTCCTTCTAAGCGAGTTCAAGCGTGACCCTTACGATGACCTCAAAGGAACCGTTGAGATTCAAGAGACAGCCGAGGTGGCAGCATTTCTGGCGACTTACCATGCTGCAGTATCTTCATCGAGAAACAGTGGAGGAGAAGGAGCAGGTCTAGGGCAAAAAGAAAAACATTGGTAAGTCAAGTAACCTCAACCTCGATCTTAATCTATATGCTAGATCTGTGTGCAAGAACATATCTTGATAACAACCTCGCGTCCTGCCTAGCATGGTTATGCTGTCGCAGTACAGATTGGACATCTCTATCATCCTGGCCCAGTACGAACCCGAGTGGCTCGACTACATCCGCAGCGGCCACCAGCCCGTCTTCTCGGAGGAACTTTCCGAGAAACACATGGTACGGATGAGGCGAATAGGGCTGTACAGGGCCAAGGAGCCTAGCCACATGTACCGCCTTGCGCATATTCTTGCAGCTCTTGTGATTAAAGACTCCCGGGACGCCGCCGCTGCCGCTGCCACTTTTGGAAGACGACCTGGGTGTTTGAACTAGCCGACCACTAGAGTAGGGGCTCACAGCACTCGACGGAGCCCCATCTCAGACGTCCATTCTTAGTCGCCGAGCTTGGAAATGGGAATTCGGGACGGTTAGGTCGAGTCTTAGGTTGCCTAATAATTAAGTCGCGGGCGGCTCGATCGGCTCGAGACGCTTCGACGGGCGGGCGAACCGCGCGTCCCTTTCGCACCGGGCTTCTTATCAGCATCGGAGGACGCGCGACGAGCGTATTTTGACGTTCGAGACCATCGCAGAGCTGTATGCACGTGCACTATTGGCAGTACTGGTAGTACCGTCAGGAGCATCAGATTTTCAATATCGACAGTATCGACGGGCAATTCCGGGTGTACCGACGGTACCGACAGCACTGTCAGTACCGTCAGTACCGACAGTACTGACAGTATTGACAGTACTGACAGTATTGACAGTACTGGCAGTACCGGCAGTACCGGCAGCAGCACTAGCAGCAAGTGTAGCCACATTTAGGAAGTCATCGTCTAGAGTTTCACAGCTAGGACCAGAACGAGGGTGGCGACAGACGACCTGATATGGACCATCGCCGAGGTTTGCCTGAGGCTTCCCGCCGCCCGTGGTAAGGTTCTCGCCACAGGCTTGATAATTTAGCCCATCTACCTAGCCGCTGCCAAACGGTGGGTTCACCTGGGATTGCTGGTGCATGTCTTAAAACTCAGCAACGGCCAGGAATTTCTGGACGCTGGTCGCCGGGGCGCGAGGTTTCCCCGGCCCCGTTTTGAAACATTTTGGGTGAGAGCGATCTGAAGCTGCGTGAGGGCCTTCGCTGGTCCTGGTCCGGCGCCTCGCGGGAGAAGGCGGAGGTCGAACGGCTCTTGACTGAGCGGGGCAGCAATGCGGTCGGTGTGCTGGAGGCAGACACCGCAGCAGCGTGGTTATTTATGTCGCCAACGGGAACGTCAACTATACTAGCATATGCTGCATGGTGAAACAATCGGTGCCTAAGATGAATGTGCATGTCTTCTCGCGGGCGAGAATGCCAGCCCTGACGCTTCTGGTAAGGGTCATCTTCTAGTCGTTTCTGCTTGCCCAACCCATCCGACTCTTCCCTATAAGGCGGCCATGTCTTATTTGATCGCACGGCAACCTTTTCTTGCTATGACTTCTCGAGGCTTATGATGATTGACCAGATTGCCCCAATACCTCGACTGCACGAGTACGAGCTGGCGCTCCAGGCCAGTTGAAAATGCCAACATAAGCTTCTGCGCCTCCCAATTGTACTTCGCATGGTCCACGGGGCCAGCGGAGGAACCTCTGCCAAAGATCCGCCAGCGGCTAGCAACAGCGCAGCAGTCACCATTCTGCGGCGTTTAAGCATCAGGATTGGCTAGCTGCAGCTGGGGACAAACGTCTTGCTGTTACCATTCCTCACGACGTCGTAGAAGCCGCCGTGTCAGCCAGACTCCCCTCTGCCTCTGTCCCCAACATGCTTGCGGCTATCACCAACGGCACAGCAGCTGGGATAAGCGCCGTCCCTGGGATTAAGGGCACCGTCGAGGCAGCTGTAACGAATGGCCTCAAGACTGCTTACGCCACCCACCATCTCCAATATCCCAAGGTCAATTCATCCCAACGTCTCGCATATCTACGAAGAACCAAAGACCAAGGCGAAGGTCTTGGCGTGAGAGCCGCCATAACGTTCGTCCTGCACCATCTTTCCCTTCGTGGCATTCTTAGGCCGCAAATTGAACTCGTGCTCAACGTCGGCGCGTGTGTGGCGGAGCTCCAAAAGCTGGCAGAGGGGGTTAAAAAGGAATCCCTGTCGGTTTGTGAAGAGGTTGTAGGAGAGTGTAAAGCAAATAGCTGTCCGCGAGCTGCGAGACAGCCTCCTCCCGCTGACCACGGTTCTGACGCCGAGGCCGGATGTCGTCGTGGCGACAACGGCGGGACCTACCTTGTAAATAGGAATGGACACTGCTAGATCAAGTGGTGCAAAGGACTAGTTTCGATCAAAGGGTGAAGATACTATCTGCCTCTGAGTCTCTGCCTTTCCGCCCTGCTAAACCATCCCAGTCGCCTGGGATTAAGGATCCCGCCTTCAAGGTGACCCCTTTGCCTTTGTTGCCCAGAGACCATGACTCCTCAAATCCCCGAACTCATCGGGCAGGATTTGGCTGTGTCAGGTGTCTAGGCCATTGGTCCGCGGACCAAATATGCCTACAGGTTCCAACTGAACCTCCCGACCTCTAGACCCTGCATCTCGCGCATGAATTTCCTCCACAGCCACTACAAGAAGGCTGGTTAGATCTCCAACGTCAACTTCCTCTACACGCTTTCCGTCTGTGTGACCAAGCCCATCTAGTTCATCAACCTGTGCAAGTGGCGCCCCCTTAACCACATGGAGATCAACGCCATTGGCTATTTCTGGAAGAGTTTTGGAGATTCTATGCAGATCGAGTACAAGGGATACCTCTCTATAGACATGTGGAAGGACGGCATCGAGTTTGTCGGGGACATCACTATCTAGGCAAAGGGATACGAAGTGTACATTTCACTTGACGAGGATGGCACTGGGGTTGGGGCCTTGCATGGCAAACATCATGTCTGAAATCTCAACATCTCCGACATTGCTAGGATTCACAACGCGGAAGACGGGATGGGGGTTGCGGGCGTCGCCGAAGGTCGCTCCGAACGGCATGATCTGTAGCGAGGCCTCGCCCACGACTAGGCAGCTGTCTACCGCATCTTGTCTCCCATAGTCTACCGCGACAGGCACAGGTTGATGTGCTTGTTGAACCCCGTCTCGTCCGCGGCCTGGGGCCGGCTGCAGACCAGGCAGTTCCACCACTCCTCCTCCTCCAGGGCAGGCTCCTTTGACTTGGGGGTATCTCCTCGAGAGCGCTTACAGCTATTCGGCAAGGACTTGTGACTGCTCTCACACCACAACGAAGGTCCTTGAACGTACCGTCAAGGATCGAGATTATGCGAAGAGGCCTTTCGATGACATAATGTTGGAGATGTTAATAATGACAAGTGCTGGGGTTGATGAGATTGTGGCGCCGCTACTCTTGGTCTCACTTAAGGAATTGGTTGTCTAACTTTAGATGGTACTAAAATGATGATTTGCTATATCCTATAATTGAACTAAGCTGAGGTGAAGCCAAGTTACCAATTTCTCGAGTCAATTGCCTGTCACGTAGCACGCATGCGTCCTTAAGTCTTCTTGAGACGGGAGTTTACACTTCCTCGCTCCACATCTTGATATCGTGCATGTGGATCCTGTTCTCCACTCCTCGCTCTCGCTAAAGGTTACGTTGGTAATAGGGTTCGCCGTGGGAGGGCCGTGGCCACGCCAGCTCTGGCCGCCGCTACCGCCGAAGGTGTGCCAGTCCTTGAGCGTGATGTCTAGCTTGTGGGTCGAGCGCTTGGAGCTAAGGAGGGAGCTGAAGATTGGGACTAGGAAGGTCTTGACAAGCGGAAAGACCATAAGTCAACGGGGAATGGACTGGCATCCAAAGCGATGATGATTAAACGGTGCGGAAAAGGCCCCCGAGGGCTGAGAGGGTTGGCAGCGTACTTGCAAACTTCAGGCGTTGTGTGAGCAACAGGGATGTTATTTTGTGCTTTTGCAGTGGTTTTCGAAGTTGACCCTCCCAGTAGCTCCTCGCTGTTTCCCACTTCTTCTGCAGCCGCCTGAGGCTCCAGACCAGCCCAAGGGCGACGACGGCGCCCGCCTTGGGATATGTGGACGGCGTTGGATCTTGATGTCGATGTCCTCTACCGAGACCACCTCTCCTAGGCGCCACCCGACTCCATGGACCGATACCACGGCGTACACACACAGCAGCGTGCAGTCTTGAAACCTTGCCAGCGCCGCCCTCGCAGCATATAAGACTTTGTTGCCCCGCATCTAAGTACTCAAACTTAGCGAAAGTTAACCATTCTGGGATTAGTCGCAATAAGCGTGCTTGCCTTGGCTCTCGGGCTCGGGCTCGGGCTCGGTTTTGTGTCGGCACCTAGCTTATGTGCGTCGGCTGTCACGATACTGTCACCCCTAGAGGACGATATTGACGAGGCAGTCAAGACCCATTCGACCTTGTCCTCTGCTCGGCCGCCGAACATCCTGGGAGGAGAGGCAGCGCGCTCAGCTGCTGAGAGCTCGTAGTTGACTTCGTCGACCGCTATGGTCTACCGTTTGCTTGATGCTCTCCCGAAACCAACAAATATTTTGCTTCTCTGCCTACTGCGATAACAGCTACTGCGGTGGAAGAGGCCGTCCTCCGTTACCAAAAGCAGTTGCTGCATTGAAAATGGAAATATTCAACGGGCACACTTCGCATACTCGTCCGCGATCAGCCCATCTCAGGGACTTGAGATACCTCGTCTGCCTCCCAAGCAAGGGAGTTCTTCTGTCCTGCCTAGAGCCTAGGGCTTCGAATGCTTGCTTACCTATGCGGGGTCTTTGGCATCAGTCGCCCTTATTCACTTGATGGTAGCTCGTCCGCGCATGTCATCAACTACCACGTCGGCGTTGGCGTCATGCTGGGCTTTTGCGCGTCCTCATCGGCATAGCCCTGCTCATGGAGCTCGAGAGGCCCGAGATACAGGTCATCCTCGTTGCACGCGAAGCGGAGACCGAGAAGGCGGCTCCAGCGGCTCCAGCAGCAGCAGTGGCAGAAGAGGCGGTGGCACATGGCGTCCACCACGTCAAGCGAGTCGGTGCAGACGACAACGCGGAACCGCTCGGCGCCGCGCGCTGCTTGCCGTATGTTGCACGCCGCAGCGGGCCAAGATCAAGATGTACGAGTCCGTCATCAAGCAATGCATCAAGCACCTCGAGAGTAAGGGGTACATTACGGACATGAAGAGCGTCGAGCACCCTAACAAGAAGATGTACATCCGCGCCGACCTGCGGCGACGCCCTGGAGCGCTTTGGCAGCGGACGCGTCATGGTACGTTTACATATTTAAGGGGGGCCTGCAGACAGGCGGGTTCGTCCCACTTCCCCACGCTCCTCCCCTTCTTCCTGACCCTCCTAATTCTCAGCCTGCTCGGTAGGTTCTCAGCCCTAGCCTCTTCACATCCCGAAGCGAGCCAAACGCCTTGCCGTTCTTTAAGGGCGTGCATATCCTAACCTACAGCTGCGAGCCGCCGATGCCAAAACCAACTAGGAAGTGGCTGCCTGCCATGCATTGCCTAGCCACCTCCCTCTGCACCGCCAGGAAGTCATATACCAAATGGGAGGCTAGCCTATATGTGATCCTTGTTGTACTTGCAAGCAGCGTGCTAGGTGATATATAGACATAGACAAATTGTTAGGCATAGCGGAAAATACCTGTTACTAAAGTCGACCCTCATAATAGCTCAGATGTTGCTGCTATTTAGCATCAAATCCACCATCTAGCCACTAACCACCTAGCATCTAATGCTTAGGTCTGTTATAGGCAAGCATATTGGCTACGTTGCAAGAGTTGGTATAGTCGTCTAATCAATACACTTAAGCATATTGCATACGCTATTGCTGCAGATATCTATTGTCATATGCAATATCTATGTTACGCTTGTAGTGTCAGTCCTAATAATATTGCCATACGCATTAACATGCAGATAAGCCGCCACACAACGTTGCTTGCATTTAGTATTCCACACAATGTTGCTTATTCCAATCAACTTGGTAACCAGTGTAATCAGCAGTTACAGTCTAATAGTCTGTTTGCTATACCTAGCTCTCCAGTACGTAATTGGCATACTAACCCTAAACGCAAAGGTGCAGATGCCAGCGCCAGCCAGCACAACCAAATAGTTCTTCGCAATCAAAGTCCTTATCCAGTTCTCATGCTTAGGTATGTCTCTATAAAGGATCTTGTACCTCCTGACAACCATCCTCGAAAATACCCACCTCAACCCACTTATCAATAAAAACATAGACAAATCGCTAGCTAACATGCTACTTGTCAGGCTATCCAACACCAGATACGCAGTCTCGCACATACTCACAAACCTATACCAGAACAAGCTCGCAACTCTGCCACTACTCACGCAACTGCTTGCGCCAAGTTTGTGTCTATATTCACAAGGCTTTTGTATAGGCGTACAGCTAGAGCTGCGTGTTCGCGTGTTTGTTTAGCTTGCTACGTCATTCACCTCGTTTGACACAACTTGGTAGATGACATTGTCAGCTAGTAAGACCCTATCATAGCCGCGGTGGTGGTGGTGACTGTCTTGGTCGTCATCATAGTGCTGACACAAACACTAGTCCAAGGTCACCTTAGTCTCATCAATCACCAACATGATGGCCGACACTACAATGGAGTCGCTTCCGCACCCCAGTCCAAATATAGTAATCGTGGAGGTCGTGTCTCCAATTCCAGTCAGGGAGGTGGAGGTGCGTATAGACGCAAACATAGCCAAGGTCATGTTAATGAAGATGGAAAATGGCTTGTTCTATGACCCCAATCTGGTTGTCCTACCCCTTCGGGCTCATATGACCGCTCGCCGCTTTTGCTCAGGCTGGATCAGGCCCGGCTCAGCTTCGGCAGACATCGGCTCACCTTGCCCCACAAAATAAATCAGTAAGAGTAAGCCCAGTACACAAACCAAAACCAAACCATGGCACCCAAGAAGAATGCTACGGCGCGCCGTCCGCGCCGTCAGAATCGCTCCCGCGATTCTGATCCCCTTGATCAATCGAATCCGAACGCTTCGTGACGACCGTCCCTGACTGGACGCGTCCAAAGAACAACGATGTCAACCAGTAAAACAAAGCGGCAAATCTGCCCAAATGACCGTTCTTCCTAAACCTAAACACAAAAGACACACTGATCTACGGGAACCACCCCGTAAAACTGAACTTCTGCTATGCCATCTTGTCCTAAACGCTGCCGTTCTCTCCTCGATGCCGCCTTGTTCCTCCTGACACGTCCTGACTGCTGCCGTCTTGAACAAGACCCAGCGTCGGAAATTCTACTCACGTGACATCTCCAGTGTCCACCGCTGACGGACACAATACAATGGCACACGGGTGAACTTCCCCAGACAGTTGATAATCCAGAACGCCAGGTCATATTAGTGTAGTCTTCAGCAAATTTCTACGTGAAAAAGTTGAAAACCACTGATTTAAGAGTAAAAGCCAAATCAAGTAGACCTGAAAAAAGACTGTAGCCAGATCACTCTCTTATTTTCCAAGATGCACTGTACTAAACGGATTACGGAGCTTTATAGAGACCCTTAACTGGAGATTCGAGGTTGCAGTTTTGATATCAGCCTAACATAAGCGACGAAAACTATCATTGAGAGCTCCTTCTTTCGTGAGTGCGCCTGTGCTGTCACCGCTTTAACCTGCTTAGCAGGTGTGCTTGCCTGTGCTTGCCCAATGTGTTCGGCTCGGTCGAGGCTGAGTTTGGCCCCCGAGAGTAGCATTTAATCTTCCATACTCGTGTTTAGTGAATACAGGCTTCATCTTCTAGTAGCGAAGTGTGTGCCGTGGAAGCCTATTGAGTATCGCTATAGCAGTGCCATCGCGTCTTCCTTAATCAAGTCGGCAGCCTTTGCGTCATGTCAGCTATCATTGATGGAATTAAAAAAAGAAAAAGATGGGGGGAGGACAAGTTGGGTGGGAAGCTAATGACGGAACGTAAAGATGGTCTTACTCTCTCGGCGACAGCATAGACAGTCTGGCAGGTATTAGCGCCTGGAAGAGTAGGCATAATACTGGCATCAACGACACGCAGGCCCTTTGTGCCATAGACGCGCAGACGCTGATCGACAACACCCCCGAGGCTCAAAGGTAGCATGGAGCAGCCGCCGGCAGGATGGTACTCTGTGGGGGTGAGGGTTTCGGCCAGCCAATTCCTGATGTCTTCGTCGGTCTGGATCCGGGAGCCGGGAGTAGATTCGACGGGACCGAGGGCAGCATTGGTGGTATTGAACCAGTAGCGCCGCATGAACCTGACCATCTCGGCCATAATGAGGGCGTCGGCCGGGTTGGTCATGGCTCGGTAGTCCACAAGCGGTTCCTTGCCGAAGGGGTCCGATGGGTCGATGGAGATGGTGCCGCGGCTGAGAGGATGCATGTTGAAGAGAGCTCCTGCTATCGGACCACCTTTTAGAACTGCATTCAAGAACGTAGTTCCTTTGCCCACCATCGACGCCGACATTGCCTTCAGCTGCGCTTTGTACCCAGCGACCACCGTCGGGTCCGTCCCTGCGGGCAGCAACGCAGCTGGGTCCTGTTCAGCTACTAGGGCAGCGAGCTCGGCGAACCGTCCTGGAGATACGACCGGCATGGGTAGCCAGGCTGCGGCGTTACTGATTGCTATGGAATTAGGTCCTGTCCTGTTGGCTGCCCACACAGCGTTTGCCCAAGCCCGAAAAGTTGCATTATCGGTCAGATCCGTTAGCGCTGGGCTAATAGTCCAGTTTCTCACTAGAAATTTTGTACGAAATTAGAGAGTATATCTAGATAGTAAAGACTCGTAGGGAACAAGGAGGGAGTAGTTGTTGTTGGTGTTTGTGTATTTTTTTCTCTTACGGTTGACATTAAGCGCCACCCAGTGATGGTCCTGGAAATTCTGACCCACTCCAGGAAGTTCGACAATGGTGGTGATGTTTGCAGACGCGAGAAGCTTCTTAGGCCCGATGCCGCTGCGTTGAAGAACTTGAGGGCTGTGAATGCCGCCTGCTGCGATAATGACCTCTCTGCCTGCGCGGACCGTTGTGATAACGCTTCCGTTCTGCATTCCTAGGAACGTCACTCCCACGGCTGTCGTGTCGTTCATTAAGACCTTGAGGACCTTGGTGCTTGGTAGTAGCTGGCAATTCTCCCTCCTGACATTATCGTAGTGGCCTGTTCGCGCATAAGACCTGTTTACGCTGCGAGGATCCATGAATGTCGGAAACCAATACACGCCGGTCTTGCCAGCTCCGCTATCGGGGGGGAATTCGACGCCAGGGATCTGGCGGAAGGCATCTACCAGCAACTTGGTTCCTGGAAACTGATAAGTCGGCCACGACGCGTACACACTAGAAGTGTTCCCCCAGAAGCTGGCGTCGTAGGTGATGTTGGACGAAGCCGCAACTTCAGGAACTGGAGGAGCAAAATGCAGAGCCTTCTTGAAGTACGGGAGAAGGTCGACCCATCCCCAAGTAGGGTTAGAAACAACAGTGGAGGAAGGAGTAGCAGAGCTGACCGTCCAGTAGCTTTGCCATCGATCGTAGTCTTCCACTGTGCCTCGTACAGTCATCATGGTGTTGACTGCTGAGCTCCCGCCGACAACCTTCCCAGCCAGGACAACGGCTAGCTGGTTTCGCATGCTAGTTTGAGGGACAGAAGATAGAGGGTACAGGAACTCCCCGGACATGGCCTGCTTTCCAGTGCTAACATTGTCAATCAAGGATGAGTTGACTAGGCAGAGCAGAACCGATTAGCAGTGAAATCGTCTGGCGCCTTGGGCAGGAGCAGCTACCGAGATCTCCATGCTCTATGACAAGCACACTTGTCTTGCCATCTTCGCTGAGCCGATCCGCGACAGTCAGGCCGGACGTGCCGCCCCCGACGACGATGTAGTCATAACTTGACCGTAAGTCGCGGGCGTTGCGCACCCTGGTAAATTTTTCTTTTTCGTGTACATCGGCATGTGCGCCTACCGCAAATCCAGATAGGGCGCACGATGCCACGACAAGAGAGAACCGCATGTTTTGTTAGGAGGATCTGACAGTTGGAGAGGACAAGAGACGAGAAACCACGTCAAATGCTAGAAGCAAGGTTTCACGCCGTAGGGGCAGCCCATACATGTTGCTGATGCTGAGATGCAGCGCACTTATGAATTGGGCATCAGAAGGCGTTCGGCTGTAGTTATTCGTTCAAGCGAAATGCCGTGCAACTTTGCACATGCAAGAGCGGGGGGATATAGCCGGAATGGCACCTAGTTGGAGAAGCTGGCATTTTGCCGTTGTCTTGTCTTGTACCGTGTGAAGGACTGGGGAGGAGAAGTCAAGAGCAAATCAATGCGGAGAAGTGTGAGAGGGGGATTGGAAGATTGGGCGTTGGTGTAACATTATCCACGCCTTTTAAGATAATTAAATAGATTGGTCTGGCAGCAGGCAATATTCGAGGCCGCCATGTACATACCGCGTGTGATTTACCCGTACAGGCAATGTAAGAAGAATTTGAAGGGTTTAAATTACTTAAAAATATTACTATGTTCCGCTGCACAAGTTAAGCAACTCGACCTACTCCCAGAACATGGCGGCAAGAGTCAGTGCCGAGAACCGGAATGTCGGTAAGCCATGGCAATTCTTTTGTAACTGTGAATGTGAACTGGTTCCCATCTTCCAGCCTAGAGCCAGAGTCCCTTGAATGCTTCAAAAGGGATCGCTTCTCCTTTGCCGGCGAATAAAGTCACTATCTGCCCAAGAACGATTTCTTGGATGATCCACAACCTTCTCCCTATGTGTCATGTGCACTCGAGTCGTATTGGCGGGAGGGTCACGTGCCGCCCTCGCAGCGACCACGACGCGACCCAGCGGCGATCTTGGAGGATGCGGGATTTTTGAGGACGCAGGATGCGGGGTAATCCCCAGTAAAGAAGGAAGCAGGCCCCCGTGGTATGTCCAAAGGAGGGCAGCGATCAGTCTCTACATCAATACACACCTACGTTGAAGCGACCCAGCAGTAACCTAGCAGCGAACTCGACGCGACCTCGCAACTAGTCCACAGTAGCGACCGACTCCTTCACTCTGTACAGAACGCACCTAACACTATGGATGCTGAATAAGTGGCTGGAGAGCTGGTATATTTTGAACTGGTCGAGGGACTCCTTTTGGGAACTCTAGGGGCTGAGTGCTGTCTAGTAGTTTTGCTAGGCGTGTACTACCCACGAAACTATGTATCTCGCTAGTGGTCGGTGCTTCAGGAAGCCATTCGTCGAGAGATGTATAAGTGTATACTTGCTGTGCCTTGGCGTAAATCTTCTGCATCTGGGAAACTTGGCAATTCAACACTTTTTCCCTCTGAATAAATCTCCCTAAAAGCGGCATGGGATTCGCAGGGGCCAGAATGATAGTTTTCGTTGCTTATAACAGTAAATATTCTCCTCTAAACTCCCCTCGCCAAGGCTGGATTAACGAGACTCGATAATCCAATGGACAGTTTCACAGAAATCACCTAATCAGCAACTATTCCAGCTGCTTTTTCTGCTTGAGACTGTTGATATGACGTCGGGATTAGTTGACAAGCCCGCAGTCATAGGTCCATCTTACTAGTCGCAAGCTTGCGAAGCCCTGGTCAAGACCCTTTTACCATCGGTCGGCCGAAATCTTGAGAGCGTTCTGCAAGGGCGGCAGGCCAGTCTATTCCGCCCGGGGCAATTGTTCAAAGCAGCAGAACAGGAGAGAGGAGGACGAAAATCAGGCCCAGGGGACCAAATTAGGGTCTCGGCCAGGACCAAGAAGCGGCCCCGACGAGACTTTGCAGAGTGGAGGGTCCATCCAGCTTCAATGTATCCACAAAGTACGTACCTTTTTCTGCCGTAGTAGGTACGTACCCTTTCTGCCGTAGTATGTAGGTACAGTCCGTACCCTTTCTGCCGGCCCAAAAATTTCTAAACCATTTCCGGTACCGTTTTTTGGCATCCAACTTCAGCCGCTCGCCTTGCCATTTGTCCACCGTAACTGTGGGCAGTGTGGATAGCTTATTCGTAAGACTTGCCATCGCCACCAGAGCCTATCCGTCACTCACGCCGCGCACACCCACGGCTGTCAAATACCCAGCAAGCCCCTTTAAGTGGCCATTAGATCCAACCCAATTGTATCGTGAACCTTCTAGCCGCATACTTAACATCACAGAGACAAAAGTTACCTCGTTTAATCGTGTTTACGCAATCGGATTACGGGTGGGTAAAAGGCAAGTAGCACCTACTCTATTCTTTGAGGAGGGACTCACCCTCGTATTCACGAGCTTATAATGCCAGGCGAGCGGTAATCGGCATATAGTTATAGCAGGCAACTACGACTACGCCATCCTTCCCCTAACCCTTTCCATTACGGACTTCCCAGGTCGCAACCGCTAAAGCTAGGCTAACCCATACCGCTACGGCTTGTCGTCGTCACGCCCAATAACTCATTAATTAATATCTAAGCCAAGTGATCGTTTACTCCGGTAGGTAGGGAAAGAGACAGGGTGGCCAGGTAGCGGGGCCAAGAAGAGCAACCTCGCAACTCAACTACCTTTTCAGACCACGGCAAGTATAGCCGAGGCAGCCCGAAACAGTGACCCCTTGCTCAGTCTAGCTCAGCCTGGCTCAGGCTAAGGCGGCAACTGCTCAGTTCCAAAGAAGGAAAGGGAAATTCCTGCTGACCAGATTGGGGTCATGTTCTCTGTGTTTCCGAATGCCACCAAGAGGGTCATCACGGAGGCTGGGTGTACATGATGGACCGGACCGGAGACAAACGCCAACGCGAGGGTGAGGAAGAGGTCGAACGGTGAGGCTGTTGTCAAGATTACGAGGTCCGTGACCAAGATCGCACTGGGGTAGAGGCTGGCGGTGTCCGTCTAGTATTCTTGTCGAAGGAGTCGGAGCCGGGACGTAGCCCTCGCCGAGGCGGTCGTCGACGACTCTCGCGACGGAGGCACGCAGCTTGTTCACCGCGCCGTCGGTGTCATCGGCGCCGGCGCCGGAACCGCCGCGGCCCCAGACAACGTGCAGCTTCAGGTTCGCCATGGCGAGCCTCGGCATCAGACAGACCGTCTTCCTCCAACTCCTCAATTCTTGGTATTTTATTTGGCCTAGGCTGTTAATTGAAGATAAGTCCCGCAAGCAGGCGACTGGATACGGCAGCTCGTTAAATGACGACTCTTGCGAAACCTTTGGCAGGTTGGCCGCTGTAACTTCATCCTGTCGTTCAGTTGTATGATTTTGAGGTCTCACGCCGTTTAAAAAATGCCGTGGGCCATCTCTTCCGATATGGATGAAGGCATGTTGTCTTCGTCAACGAAGTAATCGCGTTCATCCAGTTCAAAGCCTTGATCGTCAATCCACATCCGATTTTCAAACTTGACGAAACTCTTTCCCAGCCCTTTGGAGCAACATCCAATTCATCCAGGTTTTCGCAGGCGGAGATAGCGCAACTTGTCTAAGTATAACCTACGCTGGCAGATGGTTTAAGGGCAGGCATTTTCGCTGATGTTTAACCACGCTTTGCCAAGTTGGCGCCTCAGGAGTCACTTCATGAGAATTGAGCCTTTGTCTTCATACCCGTTTGTGCCAACATGTCGATAGACGAGCCTCATATCTGGAGAGGGAAGTACGAATATATTTGGAAAAGAGTGAAGACCTGCTCTGGGTTCATGGGCGAGTTTGCGGCATTATTAACAACAGTAATTGTCCCTATCGCAAACACCAATGAGGGAAGATGCTGAACAAATTGGCGAAGCCGAAGATGGAGTGAGAGAGGGTGGAGGACAAAACGAAGAGGAGGAGGGAAAGAGCGAGGTTAACGAGGTGTATAAAGAGGGTAGCTTGAGGCTAATAAAGGCAATGGCCAAGCAAGCGTGACTGCCACGAAAGACAAAACGACACAGACGCAGGATATCAACCTCTTTGCGTACGCCAATCAGCCTCAGCATAGGTACCTTCACAAGCCTGGTGTCTCACAAAGATTTAGGGCGTCCTGGGGCAGGCATAGTTAAGACGTCCGGCAGCCTTATAAAGGTACACATCGTGATAGCTTCGGTTTAGTGCCTAGAGCGCGGCAATTGCAGACCAACCACTGCCCACAATGGCTACCTTCTTCCTACGGGGATGTACGAATGTACAGCCCTAAGTCAAGGACTGAATGGAAGAAAAAGGGGCAACCTGTGCGGATCATCGTCGCCTAAGAATAGCCCACCAGTGCCGGGTCGCGCTAACAAGTCCGGACACGAGAGAGCTCCGTAGACCGAGAGAGATATCGTTGTTTCGCGGGGACCGTCTTTAGAGCCCGCATATCCTTCCTCATTCTGGGATCCACAATCTTATACCTGCCCTTAACGCCTCTCGGCCAGCCTGCGATACCGCAGTTCGCGCCCCCCGCGACAACCATCTTGACTTCCTTGCGAGCCTTATTCCTCGCCGCGTCGCTCATCAACCTCGTGATGCTGCTGGCTCTCTTCCTCTAGTCATGCCCTCGTTGCTGGCTACAGGGTCGCTCTTCTTCTTCATCTTCTCTAGCCGCTGGGTAGCCCTGACATTATACTTTGCCTTCATTGATCGCCCGCAGCTTCACGCCGGTTCCACTTCGCGGTGGCGTTTACAGTAACACGTTTGTCAAATGGCCGCATGTCAAGACCAGCACACGGAAGCGGAGCGTTCCTAAGCGTCCACACTCTCAGCTCATGCGACATCTCTTCAGACAATGGGCTAGACGTCCTCTGCGTAATTCTCCTTTCCTTAGGAATCAGTCACAAGACACGGAGAGAGGCAGGAAGAAAGAACTTGGTGATTTAGCTAGAGGTGGTTTCGGCAGACCCGCACAGCGGGCCCAGCGACGGCTTGAACGGCCTCGTCGCCAGCTTAGACGCCACCGATATGGACAAGTCCAGGTCCCTGTAGACGCTCAACGGCGTTTACTTTTCGCACGATGTCTCGCAGCGACACCTTGGGGTTGCCGAACAGGCAGACCTTGAGAATTTCGTCGCTCGTAACGCGCAGCCGGTTGCAGGTGCCGCAGAAGTGGTGCGTTATGCTCGTGATGCACCCGACCCCGCCCCGGGACCCGGGCACCTGGTACGTCTTGCTCGTGTCGTTTCTGTGTGTAGCCGGGGACCTTCCGCACCGGCGCCCTCGCCGCCTGCCGCCCGGGTCATTGCCACGTTGGAGGCGATGGTCGGGGCTAGGCAGCTCACTACGACCATCCCCACAAGGATGTAAAGTCCCTACTAGTTCACTAGGCTCCAGCCTGCAAGGCAGGGCGCTTAAACAGTCAAAGAGATTGCGAGAGCAAGGATTCTTGCCAAGTCAATCACTCCTTTTCCTTACCCAACCTCTAAAAAAATTGCATAAGGTTTTATAGCAAAGATTTGGCGCCAGTCAACAGATGCAAAAAATGGAAGACGCAAGGACGTGTCTCGAAAATGCTGTCATAGTGCAAATTAAAAATACGAGACTGACAATGGATGAACGATGCTTTTGGAAGGGTTTCAGGCTTTAGGATAGCTTCTGAGAGCCGTCCCGCCCTCGGCTTGTTCTGACCCAACTCACCCAATTGCGTCTTGTTGAAGTGGAAAATAAAAAGGGGCTGAAAAGCAACCATTCCCATGTTTAGGGAGAGGGAAGATTGGCTGAACTGGGATGGATAGAGAGGGGTCTGATGCGGGAACTAAGGAGAAGACGAGATATTCCTCGTATACACCCCTAATCTGATATCCTCAGGCCTGCGCGGGGTGTTACGCTACCTTGTCGAGCACAAGCACGTCTCGTGCGTCGTCTTGACAGCGGGGGGGCATCGAAGAGGACTTCATCAAGTGTCTTAGAGACACGTATATGTCGTCGTTTAGTGCGCGCGGGGCAGAACTCCGCGCCTATGCGATCTTCATCTGGTCGCCGCCCCAGCCGTTCCCCCCGAGCTCCAGCGTAGCGACCACTCTGTGCCTCCTATAGTACCACCTCCTAGCCTAGATGTCTGCAAAGTTCCGCACCGGGTTTTGCGCTATCTATCTCGAGAAGCTTGTCGAGGCCGGTCTCCTTCCTGGGACGGCAGCCGAGATTCTTAGAGGCGTGATCTAGGCCGAAATCTCCCTAGAAAACCTCTCGACCAAAGGCTGGCTTTAGGTGATTGCTGCGACGCATGAAGTCGGCGTTAGAACTACCGCTATTGTAATGGGCGGGCGCATAGAGAAGCTAGAGCATGTGGCTAGCTACCTAATCTGCATCTGCGATCTGCAACGACGCACGAAGACGTTTCACCGATTTCATTTCCCTGACCTTCGGGCACATGGAGGACCCCTCGCCCTGCGGCGCCGGTCCGGGCCAGGTCCGACATTCCAAGAAGCGCTACTCCTCCACGCCACGGCCCGTCTTAGGCAGCACCCTTACATCGACAATATCTAGGCCAGCTAGCCAAAGCTCGGTCCGCAAGGCGTCGCCCTAGCCTTGAGCGCCGGCGTCAATGATCTTGACGGCACTTTGATGAACGGGAGCATGTCGCGGGCCGCCGGCTCGAGCTTCGAGGAGGACCTTCCACCAGATCGCATAGAGAACCTGATCCTCGCCGCCGCGGCACTTTTTACCAGACCTTCGACAGGGACCGGCAATCACTCAGCTACACCCCAGCTCCGCTCCAGCCGACTATCCAGACCAAGCTGTCGCGGCGGGGTCCTGATGAAGTAGGATCAGACGAGCACGAAACCGACAATCGCCGTCATCAGCGGAACCAGCATGGAAGGCGGCGAGGCAGCTAGACGCACGCCGGCATGTCAAGTCACACTAAAAATCTTTGACATGTCAAGTCATATTAAAGACCTGACATGTCATGTCATACTAAAGATCTGACATGTCAAGCCGAGCCTAAAGGACTTGACATGTCAAGTCACACTACAGATCTTTGACCAGCTGATGATGATCAGTAGCTGTTAGGTCCAACGTGTGGAAGCCAGCCTGGCGAAAATCCGCGGCGAAGTCCCCAAGGCCTAGATCCGCAGCACTGACAGTGCCGCCGCCGTCTCCGTTGCCGACATCGCGGTGCTCGCCGTTCCCTATGCGGAGGAGGAAGGGCCAATAGCGCTCAAAGTCGCCAACTGGCTTGGTAGCAAGGTTTTGATCGACGTGACAGTGCCCCTTGTCCCGCTAAATGTTTCGCAGGTAATACTGCTAGAAAGCAGGTCCGATGTCGTCGCCTGCTTCTTGGCGATCGTGTGCGCATCGTAATCGTATCAGCCTTCCAGAATACCCCCACGCATCGCCGGCGCAATCTCCCGCATAGGCTAAATCGTAACGTGCTGGTCTACAGTGACGACGATTCGGCGTGCGAGATCGCGGGCGAGCTCGCCTCGCCTGGTGGCATCAGGGCTGAGCAGGCTAGCCCTCTAGCCAATTCCGTTGCCGCGGAGGCGCTTACCTTTGTGCTGATCTTAATCAACCGCCGCTACGGTATCGCGAGATCCGGCATTTAGATTACCAGAGCCCCAGGTGAGACATGGTTGGCGACGGCATAAGCTTCTGGATTGCCCTGCTATTCCGCAGCTTTAGCACCAGGAACAGCCAACTCGCGCCAGCGCTTGACACACCGTTTCAGCATGCATCGCCCTCATCAACCGGCTTCTCCACCAGACCGCTAGATTCATTCTCAATAAGATCGCCACCGCCGATAACCTCGTAGTAAACTGAGATCCAAATGTCGAGGCAGTTGCCGCCGAGCTCAGCGTACACGTCCCCCTCAAACCTTCAGGCTGGGTGCAAGTCTCCTTTAGGCTGGAAGACTCGATTCTCCAAGAGCAGCGGCTGAATATCAGAGATGGGAATTAGGCCGTTTAAGTATTCCGTGGAGAGAGAGGCGAGTTCACAAAGTGGCTCAACGTTTGGAAGGTTGACTGGTATGATGGGTGCAAACTACGCGGAGAGGCTCACATGGAATTACCATGCCTTACTTATTGGCCTACATATGGTGCTTAAAAGGTGCGTTCATGTGTGATATCTTAAAGTCAGTTCTTAGATCCGAATGGGCGGACTACCCTTCTTGAGGCAGTCGGATGCGGCGACGAGGTCACCATGGATAAACTGTTTGACAGAGGAGCAGGCGCGGACGAAGAGAACCAGACATCGCTCCGCAGAGCAGCAACTTAAGCCGACGTCAAGAGGACCCGTCTTCTTGCCTTGAAACCCGCTAGGTTTCTCAACGCAAAGACCAATGATGGCAAATCAGCTTTGCACGTTGCTGCTTTGCATGTGCTTGCGTCAACTTGCAAGGTCCTGTTAGACAGGAAATACCTCGCAAAATAAGACACCAACGTCCTTCAACAGACACCACCACATCAAGGATACATCGCCAGAGATTTTAAGTCTGTGAAACTGTTATTGCAGCGAGGCGCTGATCCTAGTATTGAGGACTGACAAGTTTGTCTCCTGTTTGATCACGCCGCATTAGCCATGAAAGCACAGCTGCAAACCGCCGGGCTTATCTCAGTGCCGCTGAGAAAAGGACATTAAGTTGCATTAAACGCGGGACCGAAGGATCGCTTGGATGATCAGGGCTTACCCAACCCTTAGGACATTAACCACTAACCACCTTGCTTCAAGACTGTAAATCCAATGTATCACAGTACTGTCCGCAGACCGAAAATGTCAAAGTCCACACTCTAGAGGGTGGACAAAGAGATTTCTAAGGCCATGTCAAAGATTGACGACAGCCTTGACTAGTCAAGGCGTCTCATTCCAGCGACGGAATCCGAAATACCGCCTCACCCCCAGCGCGGCTATCACATTCATACTAATGTTGGTCACGCATATTTTGCAAGTTCGCGGTGTGTTCAAAGGCCTAGGAGTAATCTAACCCGAGTATATTTTGAGTTCACTCCCAATGTAATTAATCCCCACCACCTAGCAGGTTTGCCCACAGCCAAGGCTCAAAGTCATCTACCATCCACTGGGCCAAGCATCGCAACGAAGCTAAGATCTGATAGCAGCCACGAAGAGTTTTCGTGTCGCCGAGAACCATTGTTTCTAGTAGAAGCTAAGTGGCAGGACATAAGAGTCAGCAAGGTTCAAAGTTAGGAAGGGGGATGTAGGGGAAGAACAAGGGGCATAACGTACAATGTCCTCGCTCCGGTCAATGGTAAAATGAAGCTGCCAGACAGAACCAGACACTAGAAGCATAGGAAGAGGGGGGATATCGGTCGGTGCTACGGGAGCATGGCGGTCCTGGCCTGTCGTCATAGTCGTTGTCGCCTGGATGGCGGACTGGACGCGCAGCAGATATGCAGCGGCCCAGACGGAGAGCTGGGCCTTCCCCTCGTCGACGGAGCCATCGGGAGTCTTAGTCTCGATGCTGACGCCGATGGGGCGAAGGCACACCGGCGCATAGGCGGTATGGTTGACCGAGCGGGCCTCCCTGCCCTCGCGGGATAACATGGCTCTCGCGCCGCGCTGCACCGCGGGGCTGGACAGCGTCATGCAAAAGTCGACCATCTTGGCCTCGAGGTTACTGCCGCTTGTGTGCTGCGGGATGTATCGCTTCTCGATTGTCGCCACCGTCACGTCCCAAAACGAGACCGGATTGTCGCCTCGTCGGCTCCGTGCTGGGCGCGGCGGCCGTGGCTGAGACTCTTGCTGCATTGCAGTGCCGGGGGAAGGGGTGAGGAAGAAGGCCTCGAGTGCCAATTCTAGTAGCGGTGAATGCACCCGGGCATTCCATGTCGGCTCGGAGACCTGCTCCGAGTTGCAGAAGCGCGTGAGTTCGCAGATGTGCCGGAGCCGGCCCAGCTCCTCGCGCTGCTGCTCTGCCGTGCGCGGGTGCCATGATGTCGGAGAGTGGTGGTAGAGACTGGACTCGGGGAGGTCTGGGTCCTCATTGACTGTAAGAGACGCAGCAACATAGTCCTGGATCGCCCGAGGCACAATGTCCCTGCCAATGCAGATTCTCCTTAGCCGCTGGTATAGAGGTATCGCGGCGGGCGGGAGCTGGGATGCATCATCGAGGAAATCGGAGACGACGGGTTTGTCCGCGAGCTTGAGGTCCGCCATCCTCTTCACAGGACTTGTCCTCCGACGCTTCCCGGATAGACCCGAGTCTGTCGTCGTCGTGGACTCGCTGCCAGCAATTGATGGCGTTTTTGGCGGGCCAGGCAACGCGTGACGGAGCCTCTGGGTATATCCTGCAGCTCCAGATGACTGGCTCATCAAAGAGGTTGGAGATGTTGGGACAGTCCTCCTATGGACGAGGCCTGGGCCTGTGGGTTGTCTCGGGGTTCGATCAGGATCGCTGAGCAGTTCCGCGGCCGGGAACACCCTCCTTGGCTCGGGCATAGCGATGGGTATATCTACATCCCCGCCACTGTAGCTTCCTTGTACTGCCGATTGACTGACCGTCGTCGTTTCGTGGTCGTCGGTATGTGTGGGGGGTGTCGCGATTTTCCTTCTCTTGCTGTGGGGACCTCGTTCTTGCTCGTCAGGTCCGCCACTTGTCGCGCTTGATGAACGAGGAGAGGCTTGGTATTCGGGAGTGCCTCCCATGATTCGAATGGGGGTAGAGGATGGCCGTTGTCGTTTTCTTGACGGGATTGCGGCAATTGGCGCGGTGGTTGAGGGCGGTGATGAGGGCGGTGATGCGCGCGTCGTGGGCTTGGATATGCGTGTCCCAACGAATAGTGTTGGTGACGGCAGCTCTTCTACCCAAGCTTGGATAATTACCCGTGCCTTGTTGTCGCCGCGCATGTCTACGCTTTTTGACTGTGTCAGATTCTGTCGCAAAGTTGTGCCCCTGTTGTTGTTGTTGTTTTTGTCGCGTTTTAGCCCTAGCAACCTAGAGCGGGGAAAATGCGGATTATTGCGGCTGCCGAAGCTGCACGTGGTCCCGTCCCCCATATCTCTGCTTGGCACTGAAGCTAGCGCCCACATGCCGCGCCAGCTTCTGTCAGCTGGGAGGTCACGTGAACGGTTTGGGGACCCCGCCTCTGGGTCCCAGCTTGTCGTCATAGTCGCCGTCGCCTAGATGGCGGACTGAACGCGCAAAAGGTATGCAGCTTTGGAAATGCCCACATTCTAGAGGAGAGACACCTTGCCGTCGACAACTCCAAGCGCCTCTTTCTCATAGTCCTCATAAGCTAGAGTTACCCTTGGTTTATCCTTTCCGTGGTTGTCAAGCGGCAAGTACTTACTCCTAGTCTCTAAGTTGACGCTCACGCTGCACAACCCAAGCGCGTCTAGGAGGTAGACTAGCTGCGTTGCTTAAAGTAAGCCGCGCTATGCAATGTTCGACGCAATTTCAAAGCCACCTCTCAATGCGTACTAATTGGCAGCGACGATGAACGGGCTTGTTTCCCACGCACTGTCACCTCACGTAGCTTCGTGATAGGCCGCTCGTTAGCTTTAATCTTATCAGTAGAGCTTAGCGCCGCTGTCAAGGCTAGCAGGTACTGCAGGAAGCAAGCGCGCCTATGCCACCGCTGGCATGACAATTAAAATAACCTGCGGCACGCTGCGCTAAATTTTGCGAAGTGGTAAGCTAGCCCTTTAGGAGCTTACTAACTTTGCAAAATTTGCCTTGGTAATTTTTTTACAGTTAAGGCTATACGCAACGGAAAAAAATTAGACTTAGCTAAAGGCTCTTTAAGAGTGATTTTGATTTTGCAAAACAAAGCATAGTATTAAATAAAGTAAAGCAAAAGTAAAGCACTAGAAACAACTTATTTCTTGCCTTTTCTAATTCTACCATCCTTTCTCTTCTTAGCGCTAGATTTACTATAACTATTTTAATGCAAAGTTTATAGCTTTAGCATTTAGGTTAGGTTTAGAGAAAAGTAAAGCAAATTGCTTTACTAAGCTATTGCTTATGCTATAGCATAGCAGATAGCTTTAAAAGTAGCATGTTTGGGTTAAGTTTAAGGGTTTTGCACTTTTTATCTGCAATAGTAGTAGGCTTGCTTGTGTTTGGCCTTTAGGTTAAGGCTAAGAATTTGTCCTCTAGGAGACACTAAACCTTTACCTCTAAGAGACACTAGACTTTGTCTCTTAAGAGACGCTAGATTTTTACCTTTAGGAGACACCAAACCTTTAACCTCTAGGAGATGCCTAATCTTGTCTTTTAAAAGACACTAGATTTTCCTACCCCCAAATACAGCGACAAGCACAAGCTGTGCTCAAAGAAAACGTCATGTAATTTGAAATGGCGCTAGTGAAGACAGGGGGCAGAGCTCGTAGAGAAACAGAAGGCAGAGCTTGTAGACATTTTCAGCGGTAAAATTGACAAAATCAGTATGCGCATAAAGCTCAAATGCAGGCGAAATCTTTAGTGCCATTTTCAAGTCAGTAAAATGCTTGTAGGTAGGAAAAGCTATAGGTTTTGTTTGTTAGCATTACCCAAGCTAGTGTAGCGTTACAGAGGCTAACGACGCATTGGCCTGTTGTCTGGGGTAAATAGGGGCAAACGGTAGTGTAAGGCTATAGTTGTAACCATTTAGTAGTTAGCCAAGACACGCATTCAAACCACCATAGAGCTATTTGTTTGTTTGCCTAAATACCCGTTTCTAATATGCAAGTGTGGAATTGAATGCGTGGCAGGCAAGGTCGTTAGTCATTTGCAAGCAAAGCATAAGTCTATCAAGCCTAGCAAACGGTTAAGGATTGCAGAATTGATAAGCCAAATCCTAGACATTACAAGAACCTAGAATAAGTTGAAAAAGTTCAAGTTCCTGCCACCCACCATCCTACCCATCCTGTTTATTAAGCTACTAGTTGTTAGTTTAAGGTGCAACCAATGCAACTTTGTCAGCATAGAGGTGAGAGAGATGCAGCGACATTGCTAGAATGATTACAGATAGGCAAATGATTAGAGTAAAGGCAGTAATGTAGTAAAAAGAGCAAAGCAAAAGCAGGTTGTGCTATAGACAACAGGCATGCATTGTCAGCGATTTTTCTAGTCAGGCTTTAGAAGCAGTTGGTTTAAGGTTAGCTAGGGCAGCAAGCTAGCAGTGGTAGCAAAGGTAGGTGCAGAAACATTAGAGAAGTAGCTGACACAAATCCATGCAACCTAGACAGCGCAGTTCAAGTCAAAAAGGCAGTTAATTAAGGCAGGCGACAAGAAGGCTAAGCCAAACAGGTAGTTAGACTGCATTAGTTAGCCGACGCATTTGAAAGGTTTAGACCTAGCCTAGTTGCGCAGCATAGTTAAGCCAATTGGCAAAGACAAGGTAATATTGCAGCAGATATGGGAAAGCATAGAGCAAGTGATAGAGTAGGCAAGAGAGGCAGTAGTAAAGCAGCATAGGCATGCAATGTTGTTCAAAATTAACAAAAAGGAGGTTTACGTCAAGCAAAAAAAGCTGTTTGACAGGTAGATAGAGGAGGATACGTAGGCAGATTACAAAAAAGTGTACTGCAAGTTGTTATATTACATGCAGCAGACACAGGAATAGGATAATGAAAACCAGCCGCCATATATATTCACCAAAAAGCAAGGTAATTTGTTTGACAAGTTTTGCAAGGCAGTAGAGAAGCGTGTGCAGGTAGAGAGCATAATGCTATTAGATAAGGTAAAGCAGCAAGGGTGTAAGGACTAGGCAGACTAGGCAGACTAGTTATGTTTAAATGCAACAGTTGCGTTTTTCAACTACTAATACAAAGACATGCCATACAAAAGCGCATTAATTAGCAGTTTGGCAGTGTTAAGATTGCGCAATGACAACAGTTAGTACAAGCTAAAGGATTACACGCTAAAGTATTCAGCAGTCATCAAGGTAACGCAAATGTTAGTCATGTATTAGTTAGTAGTTAAGCAGCAAGACAAGGTAGCAGCATTAGAGAAGACAATAAGTGTAGAGAAGGCGCAAAAGGCAGCAACTAGGTTATTCAAAATCACCTAGCCAAAGGTTAAGCAGTTTATAACAATCGTGTCAGACAAGTCTAAGCCAAGCCTAATAGATTAGATATTCAATTCGCGCATGTATAGAATGCAAGTCTAGTTCACAACGCTAGCGGCAGAGACAGTTGATTAGGTTAGGGATTAGATTACATACCAGCAGATAAAGATTGAGACAAACAATTTGGCAAATATGTTGCACAAGATAGTCAAAAAGGTAAGGGCTAAATTAGGCAAGCTATTGATAGTAAAAGGCGATGATTTTAGGTTAGTGCTAGCAATTAAGTAAAGGCAGATAAAAGACAACCATAGCAAGGACTAGGTTAGATATTCATTTTTGCAAGACAATTGCAACAAGTGGTTGGCAAAGAGTTAGGGTTAGATAGTGCAGCAGATTTCGCAGCAGGCAGACAAGTAGAAAGAGTAGATGGCAGCAAGAGGCAGCAACAAGATGCTATACTAGGCTAAAGCAGTGCGCAAGTATAGGTTAGCAGTAAAGCAGTTCTAGGAAAGGTTATTGCAATTGATACACATGTTAGGGGAGATGCTAGCATAGTCGTAGGAGATTATAGAGATACAGCACTGCAACATAGTATATAGCAAAGTGCGCAACATATTAATAGACTAAGGCATGGCAAGTTTTGTAATGTCATATCACAAGAATTACCACAGCATAGGCAAAGTCAAGGTTATACACTAGTACTTGCCACGCAAGGTAGGCAAGTTATTAGTGTGATATTTGTAGTTAGTGTTGCCATTTTGGCAGCAGATGCAAAGGATAGTCAAAAAGGCAAACAAGCCAAGTGCATTTTTGTAGGCAGACGAGATTGTAAAGCGCAAGGACAAGGCTATTAGAAAGGCAAAAGTCAAAGCAAAAGAAGGCAAGGTTAGAGACAAAGGAGAGGCAGAAAACAAGGTTACACAGGCAGCGTAAATCTAAAAGCAGAAGTAGACACTAGACCAAATACAGCAGATTATGCAGCAGCATAGCAGGCAGTATCTAAAGGCGCAGGTTGGCATAAGCATGTAAAGGCATATTGCAATTGCAATTTCAAACCAGTATTTAAACAAGGCATTTGGAAAGGACATAGGCAAGGATAGCAAGTTTAACAAAGACAACAAAGGCATGTTAGACAGCATTTGGGATTTGCAAGCTAGACATAGCATGCACGTAGCAGAGATAATATATGCGCAAGAGTTGCAGCAGGAGGTGTTTAAGACAGTTGCATGGCAGGATTGGTTCTAGGCAATCAGCTAGAAATAGCACCGATTTTTCAAGTTTGGCGCAAAAGACAGGGTTGCAAGGTTAGGGTTAGGAGAGAAATAGAAGCCAGACATGTTTGACAGCATGCAAAAGGAGGCACAGTTCTAGCAGTTTACGCAGTTGCAGCAGGTAGACATAAAAGGTCAGTTAAAGGTCATAATAGAGAAAAAGGCACAGTTTCGCAGCATGCAAAAAAAGGTAATCTAGGCAATCATCTAAAGAAAGAGTCCAATTATGCAGGTAGCAGGGATAGGGAAGGGTAAGAGCATGTCGTTTATATTGCTAGCATTTTGTTTGCTAGAAAGAGTAACAATTGTAATAGTGCTGTTAGTGGCGTTGCAAGAGGATTTGCATAGGCAGTGCAAGTCATGCAAGATCAATTCACATGTTTGGCAAAGCTAGAAGGCAAACCAAGCAGCGTCAATCATATTTGTGACGCTAGAGTTAGCAGTAACAAAAGGTTTCTAGTCATTTGTCAACTAGTTGCAAGCGCAAAGGTAGTTAGACTAGGTTTTTGTAGACAAGTGTCACATAGTGTTAGACAGCAATAAGACATTCCAGCCGCAGTTAGGCAAGTTAGGCAAGATGTTGTGGAAGATAAAGGTGCAGATAGTGTTTTTGACAGCAACATTGGCGCTAGCAGATGTAAAGGAGTTTTTCGCAAGGATAAGAATAGACAGGCAGCAGGTTTGTTTGTTTAGGTCAGCAACGACAAAAAAAAACGTAGGTTACTAGGTAAAGAGAGTTTCGACAGCAGAGGTAGAAGACAAAGAGGTGTGCCAGGTTATACAGGAAAGGTTAGAAAAGTATAGAAGCAAAAAGGTAATCGTATATAGCAGAAAAGTCAAGCAAGTGGAATAGTTAGGCAAGTTATTGTCATGTCTAGTGTTTTACAGCAAGGTAGATACAACGGAAGGCAAGACATGGCAGTTAAGAGAGTAGGTCAAGGGTAGTCAAGTAATTGTAACAACAAACGCATTGGGGATAGGCATTGACATTGCAGACGTGCAGATAGTAGTATATGCAAAGGCGCTGCATTAGTTACAAGATTATGCGCAAGAGAGTAGGCAAGCAAGGCAAGACAGGGAAGCAAGCAAGGCAGTAATGGTTTGCAAAAGCAGCAGTAGTCAGAGGCAGCAAGAAGAGGGGATAGGCAGTTAGATAAAGCAAAAAGAAGAGGGCAAGGATAGGTTAGTATTAAAGGCAGCAATAGAAGAGTTTATAGAAAGGTTACAGTGCTAGCAGGTAGTATTAGACTAGGTGATAGACAGGCAGGAGGGCTATGTGTGTTGCAAGGAAGGCAAGGAAAGATGCAACATGTGCGAGTGCAAAGAGAAGTTAGGGTTAGTGTTAGGAGAGACAGCAGCAGAGGTAGAAAAGCAGTTAGGGTTAGGGTTAGGGTTAGGGTTAGGGTTAGGGTTAGGGTTAGGGTTAGGGTTAGGGTTAGGGTTAGGGTTAGGGTTAGGGTTAGGGT
>NW_026848188.1:81003-127276 GCF_030411735.1 Phialemonium atrogriseum | reverse complement strand
TGTCTTTATTATCTTTTAATACATTTCCTTAAATTTCTTCTTGACTTTATTTTAACTATTAAATATACACTTAACATAATACTATACTAACACTATATGTTATATAAACCTTTACTTAAAATATATACTTTACTTTATTACTTTCTTGCAACTTTTATTTCCTTGCAAACCTATCTTCTAACCACTCTAAATATACCAATACATAATACTATTGCTTTGCCTCTAACCTTGCCTATTTAATCCTTTTCCTAAACTACTTCTACTATTGCCTTATCTTCTACCTATCTGTCTTGTCTTTCTCTATCAACTCTTACACTACTTGCCTTGCCTTTTCCTTATGCTGCACTGCTAATCTTACAAATATCTACACTATTACCTTACTATATTGACATTTAACTCTCTCAACCTTCCTAAACTACCTTCTATCCCTATCAATTGCCTCTTACTAATTGCATATTGCCTGCAGCACTCTACAATATAAACACTCTAAAAACTTCTTATACTACTGCTTTGTAACTATCTTTCTAACCACCTGCTATACCTTATCTTTTATATCCTTCTACTCTTTGCTGCCTTACATCTAACACTCTTTTGCATTATAATACTGCCTTTTCTCTCCCACTACCTAATACAATATGCAACAACTTACCTAACTTTCTAACTGCTGCTAAAATGCCTCTGCCTTTTTATACTCTCCTATTGCCTCTCTTTCTACCTGTTGCCTCTTTTGCTTTGCTATGCATTGCGCTTGCAAAAACTCCTCTATCTTTTTATCTAACTGCCTCTCTATCTTTGCTACTGTCTTTCCTAACACTAACCCTAACCTCTCCTTGCACTTGCACTTGCATTTGCATATGTTGCACCTTTTCTTGCCTTCCTTGCAACACACATAGCTTTCCTGCCTATCTATTACCTAGTCTAATACTACCTGCTAGCACTATAACCTTTTTATAAACTCCTCTATTGCTGCCTTCTATACTAACCTATCTTTACCTTTCTCTTTTTGCTTTACCTAACTGCCTATCCCTTCTCTTTGCTACCTCTAACTACTGCTACTCTTGCAAACCATTACTACCTTGCTTGCTTCCCTATCTTACCCTACCTGCCTACTTTCCTATACATAATCCTATAACTAATGCAGCGCTCTTGCATATACTATTATCTACACATCTGCAATGTCAATGCCTATCCCTAACACATTTGTTGTCACAATTACTTAACTACCCTTAACCTACTTTCTTAACTGCTATGTCTTGCCTTCTATTGTATCTACCTTGCTGTAAAATACTAGACATGACAATAACTTGCCTAACCATTCTACTTGCTTAACCTTTCTGCTATATACAATTACCTTCTTACTTCTATACTTTTCTAACCTTTCCTATACAACCTAGCATACCTTTTTGTCTTTCACCTCTGCTATTGAAACTCTCTTTACCTAGTAACCTATATTCTTCTTTGTCATTGCTAACCTAAACAAACAAACCTGCTATCTGTCTACTCTTATCTTTGCAAAAAACTCCCTTATATCTGCTAGCGCTAATGTTGCTATCAAAAACACCACTTGCACCCTTATCTCTCATAACACCTTGCCTAACTTGCTTAACTGCAGCTAGAATATCCTATTGCTATCTAACACTATATAACACTTGTCTACAAAAACCTAGTCTAACTACTCTTGCATCTGCAACTAGTTGACAAATAACTAAAAACCCTTTGTCACTACTAACTCTAGCGTTACAAATATAATCAACACTGCTTAGTTTGCCCTTTAGCTTTGCTAAACATGTAAATTAATCCTGCATAACTTGCACTACCTATGCAAATCCTTTTGCAATGCTATTAACAGCACTACTACAATTGTTACTCTTTCTAGCAAACAAAACGCTAGCAATATAAACAACATGCTTTTACCTTCCTCTATCCTTACCACCTACATAATCAAACTCTTTTTTTAGATAATTGCCTAGATTATCCTCTCTTGCATGCTGCAAAACTATGCCTCTTTTCTTATCATAACCTTTAACTAACCTTCTATATCTACCTGCTGCAACTATATAAACTGCTAAAACTGTGCCTCCTTTTGCATGCTGTCAAACATGTCTAGCTTTTGTTTCCCCTCTAACCTTAACCTTGCAACCCTATCCTCTATGCTAAACCTGAAAAATCAATGCTATTTCTAGCTAATTGCCTAGAACTAATCTTGCTATGCAACTATCTTAAACATCCTTTGCTGCAACTCTTGCATATATATTATCTTTGCTATATGCATGCTATATCTAGCCTGCAAATTCCAAATGCTGTCTAACATGCCTTTGTTATCCTTGTCAAACTTGCTATCTTTGCCTATATCTTTTTCAAATGCCTTATTTAAATACTAGTTTAAAATTGCAATTGCAATATGCCTTTACATATTTATACTAACTTGCACTTTTAGATACTACCTGCTATGCTGCTGCATAATTTGCCATATCTAGTCTAGTATCTACTTTTGCTTCTAGATTTATGCTACCTATATAACCTTATCCTCTACCTTTTTCTTGTCTCTAACCTTGCCTTCTTTTGCTTTAACTTCTGCCTTCCTAATAGCCTTATCTTTGCGCTTTACAATCTTGTTTGCCTACAAAAACGCACTTAGCTTGTCTACCTCTTTAACTATCTTTTATACCTGCTGCTAAAACAGCAACACTAACTACAAATACTACACTAACAACTTACCTACCTTGCGTAGCAAGTACTAGTGTATAACTTTAACCTTGCCTATGCTGCAGTAATTTTTGTAATATAATACTACAAAACTTGCCATGCCTTAGTCTATCAATATATTGCATACCTTGCTATACACTATATTGCAATGCTATATCTCTATAATCTTTTACAACTATACTAGCATTTCTTTTAACATATGCATCAATTGCAATAACCTTTCCTAAAACTACTCTACTGCTAACCTATACTTGCGCATTGCCTTAGCCTAGTATAGCATCTTGTCGCTGCCTCTTACTACTATCTACTCTTTCTACTTGTCTGCTTGCTATAGTCATTCTCTATCTACCCTTACTTAATCGCTAGCACTAACCTAAAATTATTGCCTTTTATTATTAACAGCTTGCTTAATTTAGCCTTTACCTTCCTAACTATCTTATGCAACATATCTGCCAAATTGTTTGTCTCAATCTTTATCTGCTAGTATATAATCTAATCTCTAACCTAATCAACTATCTTTGCTACTAGCATTGTAAACCAAACCTGCATCTTATACATGCGCAAATTAAATATCCAATCCATTAGGCTTAGCTTAGACTTGTCTAACACAACTATTATAAACTACTCAACCTTTAGCTAGGTGATTTTAAACAACCTAGTTGCTGCCTCTTGCGTTTCCTTTACACTTATTGTCTTCTCTAATACTGCCACCTTGTCTTGCTGCTTAACTACTAACTAATATATAACTAACATCTGCGCTACCTTAATAACTGCCAAATACTTTAGCATATAATCCTTTAGCCTATACCAACTGTTATTATCATGCAATTCCAACACTACCAACCTGCTAATTAATGCATTTTTATATAGTATATGCTTGTATTAATAGTCAAAAAACGCAACCATTGCATTTAAATACAACTAGTTTGCCTAGTCTTTACACTTCTACTACTCTACCTTATCTAACAGCATTATGCCTTTTACCTGCATATGCTTTTCCACTGCCTTGCAAAACTTGTCAAACAAATTACCTTGCTTTTTAGTAAATATATATAGCAGCTAGTCCTTATCATCCTATTTCTATATCTGCTGCATGTAACATAATAACTTGCAGTATATTTTTTTGTAATCTGCCTACATATCCTCTTCTATCTGCCTGTCAAATAGCTTTTTCTACTTAACATATACCTCCTTTTTGTTAATCTCAAACAATATTGCATGCTTGTATTGCTTTACTACTACCCCTTTTGCCTACTCTATCACCTACTCTATACTTTCTTATATCTACTGCAATACCACCTTGTCTTTGCTAATCAGCTTAACCATACTGCGCAACTAGGCTAAGTCTAAACCTTTCAAATGCATTAGCTAACTAATGCAATCTAACCACCTATTTAGCTTAGCTTTCTTGTCGCCTGCCTTAATCAACTGCCTTTTTGACTTAAACTGCGCTGTCTAGGTTGCATAGATTTGTGTTAGCTGCTTTTCTAATGTCTCTGCACCTACCTCTGCTACCATTACTAGCTTGCTACCCTAGCTAACCTTAAACTACCTACTTGCTACACGCAACTAGAAAAACCACTAGCAACATATGCTTGTCATTTACAGCACTGCCTACTTCTATTTTGCCTTCTTTACCACATTGCTGCCCCTAACCTATCTACTCTTCCATCTATGCTTTTTCTTACAATAATCTCTCATCTACTATTTGCCTTGCATAACAAACCTGCACTTATTGCATTGCAACCTGTTAGACTTAGGCAGCGCAATAAACAAGATTAGGTCAACTGTTAGTAGCAGGAATTAAAATGTCTGCAACTTATCCTAGTTCTACACAATACCTTCCAATCTCTCTACTACTTTCACAACTTTTACTTGCTGCCTTGCATTTATATAATCATGCTTTCTGCGCAAATAAGTCCTAGCCTTACCTGCATAACATCTAACCTTGCATTTCATGCAAATAACAAATAGGTATTTAGGCAAGCAGTTAAATAACTTTATAATTTCTTGCTAACCTAACAATATCTTAATGCTTTAAACTATTCTACTCAACCTTAAAATCTCAACCTCTTTCTACTTTTTTGTTTACTCCTATTATGCTACCCTTGCATCAAATAACTGCTTTGACTAGTCATTAGTCTTTAACCCTAGTCTGTTACAATCTTGCTCTAACCTATCCTAACCCTAACGCTTACAATTCTAACATAGCTTTACCTTTTTGCACTTGCTGCTTAGGAAACTAAAAGTTTTATAGCTAGATTCTTCTCAATTTGCTAATTAAAAGCATACTACTTTTGTTTATTTTGGCCAAGAAAAAGTCTTTGGCAGCTACTTTCCTTTTCTTTACAGCAGCTACCTCCTGTCTTCAATTGTAAGTCTGCAATTTGTATAGCGTTTTCTTTAGATAGCTACTACATAGCTTAGCTGTATTTAAAGGTAGCAACACTAACTACAAATACTACACTAACAACTTGCTTACCTTGCATAGCAAGTACTAGTGTATAACCTTGACTTTGCCTATACTGCAGTAATTTTTATAATATGACATTACAAAACTTGCCATGCCTTAGTCTATCAATATGTTGCATACCTTGCTATACACTATGTTGCAATGCTATATCTTTATAATCTCCTACAACTATGCTAGCATTTCCCCTAACATGTGCATCAATTGCAATAACCTTTCCTAAAACCACTCTACTGCTAACCTATACTTGCACACTGCTTTAGCCTAGTATAGCATCTTGTTGCTGCCTCTTGCTGCCATCTACTCTTTCTACTTGTCTGCTTACTGCAAAATCTGCCGCACTATCTAACCCTAACCCTTTGCCAACCACTTGTTGCAATTGTCTTGCAAAAATAAATATCTAACCTAGTCTTTGCTATGGTTATCCTCTATCTACCCTCACTTAATTGCTAGCACTAACCTAAAATCATTGCCTTTTATTATCAATAGCTTGCCTAATTTAGCCCTTACCTTCCTAACTATCTTATGCAACATATTTGCCAAATTGTTTGTCTTAATCTTCATTTGCTAATATATAATCTAATCTCTAACCTAATCAACTATTTCTGCTGCTAGCGTTGTAAACTAGACCTGCATCTTATACATGCGCAAATCAAATATCTAATCTATTAGGCTTGGCTTAGACTTGTCTAACATAACTGTCATAAACTGCTTAACCTTTAGCTAGGTAATTTTGAATAACCTAGTTGCTGCCTCTTACATCTCTTTTGCACTTATTGTCTTCTCTAATGCTACTACCTTATCTTGCTACTTAACCACTAACTAATATATAACTAACATCTACGCTACCTTAATAACTGCCAAATACTTTGACATGTAATCCTTTAGCCTATACCAACTATTGTCATTGCATAATCTTAACACTGCCAAATTGCTAATCAATGCATTCTTATATAGCATATGCTTATATTGATAGTTAAAAAATGCAACTATTGCATCTAAACATAACTAGTTTGCCTAGTCCTTATGCCTCTGCCGCTTTACCTTATCTAACAGCATTATGCCCTTTACTTGCATATACTCTTCTACTGCCTTGCAAAACTTGTCAAACAAATTACCTTACTTTTTAGTAAATGCGTATAGCAGCTAGTTTCTATTATCCTATTCCTATATCTACTGCATATAACATAACAATTTGCAGTATACTTTTTTATAATCTGCCTACATATCCTCTTCTATCTGCCTATCAAATAGCTTTTTTTGCTTGACATGTATTTTCTTTTTGTTAATCTTAAACAATATTGCATGCTTGTGCTGCTTTACTACTGCCTCTTTTGCTTGCTTTATCACCTGCTTTATGCTTTCTTATATCTGCTGCAATACTACCTTGTCTTTGCCAATTAGCTTAACTATGCTGCGCAACTAGGCTAGGTCTAAACCTTTCAAATGCATTGGCTAACTAACACAGTCTAACTACTTATTTGGCTTAGCTTTCTTATCGCCTGCCTTAATCAACTGCCTCTTTAACTTAAACTGCGCTGTCTAGGTTGCATAGATTTGTGTTAGCTGCTTTTCTAATGTTTCTACACCTACCTTTGCTATCACTGCTAGCTTGCTGCCCTAGCTAACCTTAAACCAACTGCTTTTAAAGCCTAACTAGAAAAATTGCTAACAATGCATGCCTATTGTCTATAGCATAACCTGCTTTTGCTTTGCTCTTTTTACTACATTACTGCCTTTACTTTAATTATTTGCCTATCTGTAATTATTTTGGCAATGTTGCTGCATTTCTTTTACCTCTGTGCTGACAAAGTTGCATTGGTTGCATCTTAAACTAACAACTAGTAGCTTAATAAACAAGATAGGTAGGATAGTAAGTGGCAGGAACTTAAACTCTTTTAACTTATCCTAGGTTTTTGTAATGTCTAGGATTTGGCTTATCAATTCTGCAATCCTTAACTGTTTGCTAGGCTTGATAGACTTATGCTTTGCTTGCAAATGACTAATGACTTTGCTTGCTATACATTTGATTCTACACTTGCATATTAGAAATAGGTATTTAGGCAAACAAATAAATAGCTTTATAGTAGTTTAAATGCATGTCTTGGCTAACTACTAAATAGTTACAACTATAGCTTTACACTACTATTTGCCTCTATTTACCCTAGACAATAGGCTAATGCATTGTTAGCTTTTGTAACGCTATACTAGCTTAGGTGATGCTAATAAACAAAACCTATAGCTTTTCCTACCTATAAGCATTTTACTAACTTGAAAATGGCACTAAAGATTTCGCTTGCATTTAAGCTTTATGCGTATACCAATTTTGTCAATTTTACCGCTGAAAATGTCTACAAGCTTTGCCTTCTGTTTCTCTACAAGCTTTGCCTTTTGTCTTTACTAGCGCTATTTCAAATTACATGACATTTTCTTCAAGCATAGCCTATGCTTGTCGCTATATTTAGAAGTAGGCTTAGCTTAGTCTTGTCTAACACAACTGTTATAAACTACTTAACCTTTAGCTAGGTGATTTTGAATAACCTAGTTGCTACCTTTTACACCTTCTTTACACTTATTATCTTCTCTAACACTATCACTTTATCCTACTACTTAACTACTAACTAATACATAACTAACATCTATACTATCTTAATAACTGCCAAATACTTTAGCATATAATCTTCTAGCCTATACTAACCATTATCATTGCATAATCCTAACACTACTAAACTGCTAATTAACACACTTTTATATAGCATGTCTTTGTATTAATAGTTAAAAAATGCAACTATTGCATTTAAACATAACTAGTCTACCTAGTTTACCTAATCTTTACACCTCTACTACTTTACCTTATCTAACAGCATTATACCCTCTACCTATACATACTTCTCTACTACCTTGCAAAACTTGTCAAATAAATTACCTTACTTTTTGATAAATACATATAGCAGCTAGTCTTTATCATCCTATTCTTATATCTACTGCATATAATATAACAACTTGCAATATACTTTTTTATAATCTATCTACATATTCTCCTTTATTAACCTGTCAAACAGCTTTTTCTACTTGACATATATTTCCTTTTTGTTAATCTTAAATAACATTGCATGCCTATACTGCTTTACTACTACCTTTCTTGCCTACTCTATCACCTACTCTATGCTTTCTTATATCTACTGCAATATTACTTTATCTTTGCCAATTAGCTTAACTATACTATGCAACTAGGCTAAGTCTAAACCTTTCAAATGCATTAGCCAACTAATATAGTCTAACTACTTGTTTAGCTTAGCTTTTTTATTGCTTGCCTTAATCAACTACTTTTTTAACTTAAACTGCGCTATTTAGGTTGCATAGATTTATATTAGCCACTCTTTTAATATTTCTGCACTTACCTTTACTACTACTACTAGCTTGCTACTCTAGCTAACCTTAAACTAACTACTTCTAAAGCCTAACTAGAAAAATCGCTAACAATGCATACCTATTATCTATAGCATAACCTACTTTTGCTTTACTTTTTTCACTACATTACCACCCTTACTCTAATCATTTGCCTATCTATAATTATTCTAGCAATATTGCTATATCTTTCTTACCTCTATGCTAACAAAGTTGCATTAGTTGCATCTTAAACTAACAACTAGTAGCTTAATAAACAAGATAGGTAAGATAGTAAATAGCAAGAACTTAAACTTTTTCAACTTATCCTAGATTCTTGTAATGTCTAGGATTTAGCTTATCAATTCTGCAATCCTTAACCATTTGCTAGGCTTGATAGACTTATACTTTGCTTGCAAATAACCAATAACCTTGCCTACCATGCATCTAATTTCATACTTGCATATTAGAAACAAGTATTTAGGCAAACAAACAAATAGCTTTATAGTAGTTTAAATGCATGTCTTAGCTAACTACTAAATAGTTACAACTATAGCCTTACACTACCATTTGCCTCTATTTACCTCAAACAACAAGCCAATGCATTGTTAGCTCCTATAACACTACACTAGCTTGGGTAATGCTAACAAACAAAACCTACAGCTTTTCCTACCTACAAGCATTTTACTAACTTGAAAATAGCACCAAAGATTTCGCCTGCATTTAAGCTTTATACGCATACCGATTTTGTCAATTTTACCGCTGAAAATGTCTACAAGCTCTGCCTTCTGTTTCTCTACAAGCTCTGCCCCCTGTCTTCACTAGCGCCATTTCAAATTACATGACGTTTTCTACAAGCACAGCCTGTGCTCGTCGCCGTATTTGGGGGTAGACTGGTAGTCCTCCACCGTAGACTCTGGTTCCTCATCCGCCTGCTACTTCGTGGTGGCTGCTTGACACCCAAGAGACTCGCGTTTCGGGCATGACCACGGGCTTGATCGCAACCCCGGCGGTGGGTATGACGGCGAGGCTGGTTGCGGGTTGGACCGCTGGCTTGACCGCAGCCTCAGTTGACAGCGAGGCATCTTAGGGAAGCCATCCGCCGCATCGGCAGCATCTTTGTAATGATGCGGTAGCCACGCCACACAGCCTACACCAACATGACTTGGGCTTAACCACAGGCCCGATCCCTGCTTGGTCTGGAAACCTGGCCATGGCCTCAGCTGGTCCCGAGGTACCAGACACATGACTGTCTGGAACGGCGATGGGCTTAGAAAGTCTCCAGGGTGCGCCGCATACAAGACGCCGTCACTGCCAAAGGAAGCGGCTCAACAGAATGACGGGGTTCAAGGGCTCCTTGACCATGCAGCAGAAAGGTACCCGTCAGGCCAGGCTCTGGCGAAGGGGGGGGGAACGTGGCTGTAAAGGGCAATAAAAGCGAGCATCATGGGAGGAATGACGCCACTACCACGAAGCGCAGGATGGGCGCGTATATACACGAGGAGGACGAGCTTTATACTGCCATGACAGTGTATGGCGCCAGCGGTGATCCACGGGAAGGGACAAGCACAATTGCAAGGTGATCATTTCATCCGGCCACGGCGGTATGCCATGGTCAATTGTCACCCTTTTACACGAATGCTTCTCATCTACCGCTTTATTCTGGCATTTGCTGAGAAGAGTCTTTTATTGTAAGATGCCACCACGCTCCTCGCGCTTCGTTCCGGTTGCTTCTGAGCAAAGCGCCGACTGCTCACCATCTATCTCATTGCCCATATTGTCTAGTACCACATCAACCAGAGCCACCAATGTACTAGGGTCTCCCCTGTCCTTCTGTGCCTCGACCCATTGCTTCTGACTAGGCGGAAGCTCCAGCTTGTGCCAGCGTTGCTGGGCCGTATACTGCTGCATGACATCGTAGAAGAGATCTGGGTGTTCCTTGGCCCAGCTTCTGTCGACGGTGCTTGGTTTCTTCTTGTACTGTAGTTTCCGTAGTACTACCTCTCCCATGTACCTGTTCCAACCTGCGTCGTCCATACCTTCCCGCATTTGCTCCATTGTCTTGGATTTCTGCGGCGTTTGAACAGGTGGCTTATGCTTAAATGGCAGTTTCCAAAGGAAGTCTCGAGTGCGAGTATCTACGTCGCGTGGGACCCTAAATGTCACGTTAGTTAACATGCATAACCAGAAACGGAGACGGAAGACTTACAGCTTTTCGCCATTCCATTTAAACGCTATGATTGGTACGTCCTCTACTTTGGTATTTGGAAGGACAGTGCCGCATTCGAGGAGGAATCTGACTTTCTTCCCATCGATCTCCTTAAACCCTAGACTTGTGATATGCTCTTTCTCCCAGTCCATGTCTCGCTGGAAGTGGTATCTGCAGATGATATTGGCCATGGTAGCCGTCCTGTCACAACGGCGGCCGGGTATTTTGTGCGAAAGGCAGCGCACGACAATACGGAGCGGAGAGTCTGGGTTCCCATCTGTAACAATAGGTTTGCCACTTGATAGTCCTTCAGAGTTGTTGTCGGAAGCATGCCGTACCGGTTCCCAGTCAGAAGACGTAGCCTGGGAGTGACTCTGTTCACTCATCGTCGCTGTCTGAATTGCCTGACTCGCTTGATGTCGGTGGCGTGAGATACTCGCACTCCTCGCACTTCGAGTCCACCTCATCCGTCGCGTGCGGCGCGTTGTCGTCGAAATTTGGACAATCGGCCTCGGCGTGGCCTTCAACCCACTCGTCGCAGTGCGCCCAACCGACTTGAGTCTCTCGTGGTGGAATGACGTGACCACAGGTGTACTGATACCACTGTTCCCGGCACATGATTGAGCTCAGTCTCACATGATTGAGCTCAGTCTGTTGGGTCGGGGTTGGCTAAGGTCTGTAGGGAAGGAAGTTGCGGGGTTGGCGCTGCTGGGAACTTCTGTCAATCAGTCAGCACGTGATATACATTAGGTGGGGCGAGTCGTGTTCCCGATTTGTGTGCTCTAACCTAATCCTGCGGCGCGACCATTTCATTGGCTGATTTGTGGCATGATGACAGTTTCCGAAGTATTTCCGTCCGGGGCGCTTTTTCTGCCTCGGAGCTCTGACTTTCCGGGAAATCGGCTCTCGTACCTACAACGCATCTTGAAGAGAACACGGCTTGTGTCCCGACATAAATCCGACATGCGCCTAATGCTCAACAACTCTCCAACATACAAACTATTGGAACGATAGGAATCAAAAGTCTTCTAGAATGAAGCATTTCGAGAGGCACTGCGGGATCAAAAGTTTGAACAATAAGACTTTATTTTCCATTCTGACCAATGTCAAGTCACACGACCCGACATGTGACGAGGCGTTCCGAAGTTCACTCCTGAATTCTGCTTTAGGTGAGGGATTTGACGGCCAGCGAGAGGCAACCGTCCCTTAAGCTCTCCCCCGGGGATCAGTTTTGTCAAATCATGGTAACTCTAATGTGCCACCACAGATGCGCATCGAGTTAGGAAAGCCTTTCCACTTTACAAGGTGCAGAACTCTTCTCCCCTAGTTCCATTTAGCAAGGAAAGCTTCGACCTCCCATATCTCGTCCTCCTTGTCGATTGCGGTGGGTTGGCTGGCTTTGCCATGGCCAATATCTCTTTAACTGCTAGAAAGTAGCTCTGTCACAACACCTTCCATATCTCAGGATCCACCAACTCTATTGGAAAGCTAGAAAGCGGCGAAGTAGCCGCAAAGCTACCCTCAGTCCATTCTCATTGGAATAAGCTGTAATCAGCATGTGTTGCGAAGACGTCTGCTAAATCGGCTTGGGCTTGAACGTCAGACAGGGTTGGACAAATATCCGGCCCGCCTTGGGGCACTGCTCCTCCAAGGGGAGTTGGAACGAATTGTTGTAGACGAGAGACAGTCCCGTATTTTATGGACAACCAACCCTCCTAAGTATCGGGGTGACGTTGAAAAGAAACGACAGTGTGCTAGGTGGGTCAAAATGCGGCAGATTGCAATCCTCTAAGAAGTAAGTAGAAGGAGAGACCATGCTTACCTAGGCTCCAAGGTTCAACGTAACCTGAATTACCAGTGGCGGTAGACTCCGACACAGTTGGGCAGGGAGAGCAGCGGTCCTCGCCATCAAGATAGTCATCACCCACCAAGATGGTCATCATCCATAAGAGATGGAAGCCTAGTATAGATGCTCGAGCAATCATCTTGCCCGATCCCAACGACTGTCTTCTTCACTGGTGCTGGATGGTGTAGACATGCTTGGCTCAAGATCCAGCGCCGACAGGTTGTGAAATCAAGGCTTGCTAAGTCCCCGAAGGGGTGGACAGAGCTTGACATCCAGTCTGGTGGAAGTTTGGTTCGCGTCTTCTTAGTAGAGCGAGGTGATCTGACCCGGTCGTCTTGACTCTCTTCAGGGCTCGATTTGCGCTTCTTTGTCGGAGTCTCCATCGCCGCCGCGGCGGTCTCGTAGCCGTCGTCTCCATCGGTCTTGATGGCAGCGGCCTTGCCGGCCGGGTTCTTGCGCTTCCTATCGCTGTTGAGCAAGATGGTCGCGGTGCCAATCACTTTGCTCATGGGCCCCACGATCGGTTGGATATTCCATCGGCTGGTTTTGTTGGCACTCTCGCAGTTTGTTCCTAGCAAGTCTTCGCCATTCAGCGCAAGCCTGGTACCAGTGGACGTTGTGCCGTTTAAGCGCCTCCGAGGCCAGAGGCTATTTCCAAGCTGCCGCATGCGTTGTGCAGAAGCCGGACATGCAAGATTATGGAGGAAGCAAGGAAGCGTGGCGGGGAAAAAAGGCGCTGGGCGGTAGGGGAGTGTCGTTGTTGCCGCCACTCTTGCCAAACCACCTCCCGCCCTTGAGGGAGATGACTGCTAGGAATGCAAGGAACGGGAGGAGGATTAGGTACCAGGCCTGGTCCTAGCCACAGTACTGGTCCTCTGACGGCATGCAGCTCCTGTTGCAGGCCGGCCAAGGAGCGTGGCGACAAGGCGGGCGCTGTCCTGCCGAGGTGCCGTGAGCCTTCCTTGAACGCCAACATCTTCTGACGCTGGTCGATGCTGTTGGCGCTGCAGGGCGAGAGCATGTAGCTAGCAGTCAAGACAGTATTAGCCTTGACCTCCTCCTTGGCCTCCTCCTTCTTGATCTTGGCAGCCTTGGGCATTGTGGACTTGGGCTTGGCGCAGCCACGCTTCATTGTCGGGGTCTCTGTTGCCAGTGGGTTACGAGGGCAATGAATGTGCCGTCTTGTTCCTCGACCTGATCGAGGAGGGCATATTCCAAGCCTGTCGACCCAGAACTCCTCGATGAAGATGCCTCTGCATGCCCAGCCTTGGCTATCTCCTGCGTTTAGCCACTCTATCCCCTTGCATTCTTGCCTTCTACGTTAGACCGGATCCTCAACAATGCGCGTGCGCCTGGCCACGGCCACCTCTCGTCGCGGAGGCTAAACCTCTGTACAAGGTCACTGCCCCTTGCATGCCGAGGAACCTGCGCTGGCTCAGGGGTAGAGCGTAGGGGCAACTCCCTCTCCCATGCGCCTCAAGCGTCCAAGCTGATGCCACGCCACATCGCTGTGTGCCAGCGCTGGAGATGCGGTGCGGCTGGGGAGTGTGGCTTGGGGTGGTTTAAGTCCGCTTGGTATCTTAATTTCCGTGCCACTCGGTTCAGAAGGGGGTGGAGGCGCCGGTGCTTTCGCCGGGGCTCCGGGGTGTATATAGATCCAGGCTCCAGCAGCCCGCGGTCATGTCTTGCTTAGCCAGGTGGGTGTCGAATTTGATCTGATGGGCCATCCAGGGCGCGGACGTTGTTGCCTTGAAGAAAGCTGAGACAGGGATGCCATGGAAGATGTTTTGGGGAGGCTGGTTGGGGTTGCCTTCCTCGCGTGGCTGTCCCAGGTCTCCCGGTCAGCTGCCTGGCGAGTTCAGGCTGTGCGGGAGGGCTGCGGGGCGAGCTACTACTGCCGAGGCGGCGTCGAGGTACGGCATAACGGCGAGTGGCCCCTGACGGCGACCCTGCCGGCTCCGCTGTCGTCGACTCGAGATGGGCCTGAGCTGGTCTTTCAACGCCAACGTGGCACTACACCTGGGGGTGCAGTCTGTGGCACTAGTCGCACCTGCCTCGAAGGACGTATCGGTTCTTTTGTAAAGAGGGATGGACGGCTATGGAAGAGTGGCCTTGATCAATGGTGACTCCTATTACGATAATGTCAAGCATTCCATCCACACCACTTCTTTCTCGGCTGTCCCTGCTGGGACCAGATCTTGTCGCCATCTTCATCCTTGTCATCATGGTCTCTGTAACCGTGAGCGGCTGGAGGCTCCGTCTATGGTTGTTTCCTTCAACGCCCTAGTTTAGATCCTCAAGCGTGTATTGGAACTTTGGTTTGTTGCTGTTTTCTTCCTGTCGCTAGACGCTAGAAGCTTGCAAACTGTCGGGCTGACTCTGCAGAGGCAAGCTTTGTTGGGAAAGACGCAGTCCCTGATAAATCCTAGGGCGGGTCTTTACGAGTGCCGCTTATCGAGGCCTTGGTTTGTGGTTGATTTCTTGGGTTGGCTGGCGTGCTGGAAGTGCTTGTCGCGTTTGGGTTGGGCTTCAGTTCCCAACCACCTTCTAGCTTGGCCAGCTCCTGCAAGTTACAGCCTGCTGCTAAGCTTCCACTTGCAAGTCTGCGTTTTGCTGCGCAGGGGGGCAAGGGGAGGCCAATGGCAGGAGATGAAGGTTGTTAGCCTTGATGGTTCTAGTGACGACGTAGAACATGGTTGACTAAGGAGATGTTGCGCTTGTTTTTGACAAACATGCTTGAGTAACTTTTGGGTTGACTAGAGAGAGGGGAAATGGAGAGAAAATCTGTGGGCTAATGTTAGGAAGAGAGACTCTCAAGCCTAGGGAGACACTGTCTCTTACCAGTTTGCTCGAAACGTGTGCCTCCACACATGCATTCGCGTAATCATGCCAGGCAGCAGAGACAAGGTGGACAAATCAGAAATCCCCACCAGCTTTCGAACTTCGGACTGTGCTAGGGGCGTTTGGGCCAACGTGTTTGGCCAAAAATCAGCAGCCACAGTGAGACATCCTTGGTCTACACTAGGAGTGCAAAGTGATTGCCGGAGAACATTAAGCGCAAGTGGTGGGCATTTTGTAAGGAGAGAATCGAAAGCCGCCCCCTTACCTAGGACGCAATGTATGGGGGCAACAGCAGTCAACACGCTGGCAACCTAGCTGTCCATCCAAGGAGCTGTAAGGAACGCCCCCATTGTCCCGCGTCTTTCGCCAACAGCATCTACAAGTCCCACAGAGAAGCTTATACCGATTCGTTTTGTCGACAAACCCCCTCTGCGGAACCAGCTCAGCGCCCCCTCTGCGACGATATGGTCAAGCGCGATGTCTTGGGAGAGGCGGGGTTGTTGCTGGGGACGTCGACGTCGAGGAGGCCAGACGGGAAGGTGGTGGGCGGCCGGTCTAGGAAGGAGTCGCGCTGTGCGTGGACCGCCTAGGGGGTCTGGAGGTCGTACGAGGCTGGTTCCAGGATGCGGGAGTGCTGCGGCAGGGGTTAGCAGGGGTTTCCCCTGGCCGGCCATGACGCGGCCAAGGGTATTAGTAACCACGGCGGCCTCGTCCACCATCGGCCTCTGCGCCTGGCTCATAAAACTAGCCGACGACTCCCCAGCCTGGTCCCCTTGCAACCGCTAGCGCTTGTCTAGGTCACATCCCGCACCCAATGTCTAGCCACCCTCCTGAGCGCGGTAGAGATGGGGGAACAAAGTGGGAGAGGAGGGGGCAGCTCTAGCCCTTCTCGGAGGCGGCAGGAAGCTGAAAAGAAAGCCTTCTGCGTGACGCGCTTGAGGATCGCAGACCCCGGTGCACCTTGGGCAGCCGGGCGTGGTTCCCATCGGCTTATTCTCCACCGTCTACTCCGCACATCGATCGTAGCGCCCATGGCTGGGTCGGCAGTATTTCAAGACTAGCGACGGCGGGGATGGTTCTGCAAGGCCGGCGTCAACAACCAGCATCTGCCCCACCCCCACCGTCCCGCAAAAGCTACAGCCTTGGTACGGCCGGCAGCTCGACGACCGCCGGCGGCTCGTCGGCCCGGACTGGGCCTAGACCCTGCTTGCCTGCGATTTCGACGCCGAGAGCTACCATACCACGTAGTGGTAGACTGTGGCGCCGCTGCAACCCCATCTTAAGCGCGCCGGTGCTGCTGTCGTCGGAGAAGAGGGCCTGCGCAAGGCGCCTGCCCGTTCCTAGGCCCGGGGGCGCCTCCGCCAGCGCCAGAGCCAGCTCGTACACCGCCTCGGCGAACGTCATGTGGCCGCTAGGGCTAGGGATGGGTTGACGTGGCTGAGGCCCTGCGGGGCGGAGGCGTTGAAAGAGGGCTGGAGGAGAAGGGGCTGCGTGGTTGGGGCTGTTGCTTCGGGATTTTTTCTCATATCCGGGCCACGTTGTGTATGTATTGTGGCATCGACGCGGTGGGACAGTGGGGGGTCTGAGGCGACGATGCTCTTCTCTTGGAAGGCAAACTTGGGTCGGCGCCGTGACGTTGGTAGGAATGCGGGGATGGGGTTGGGCTGGCCATGTGGGCAGCGCTAGGCGCATGGGTGTTGATAGGAGGGGATGGAGATTGAGATGCGATGCGATGCGAGGCAATGCAATGCGACGAGGAAGGGGGAATTGGAGATAGGTGTGGGCAAGGGGGATTGGAATAGAGGGAGATGGCGGAATATATAGCTAAAAGGCAGACGTAAGAGAGGAACTTTTTACCTTGACAGTTACCGTCTGATTGACCAGCGTACCTTGGGCTACCAGCCCCGAAAGTACTGGCCACGAAGAAGATATAACAAGACAAGCTACGTCGCAGCCTTGCTTGCGACCAAGCTGTTGGGGGGGGGGAGTCTGGTTGCAAGGGCAGCTTAGACAGACAGTTGGAGTAGACAACCTAGCCGACTTGTGTAGAGAACCAAGACTTCTCTGGCTGGCAGCCCTGCTTTTGGTGGTCGTCGGTCCCGAACTTGCCGGCGCTTAATAGCGGAACTTGACCGCTGCAATGCCAGCGAGGAACTCAATGGTGTACTCGGCGAGCAACTCCGACGCAGGCGTCGATGCCGCCGCGCGATCAGGCTCGAGGGGAGAAGTGGATGAGCAGATGGGACTTGCGGGGTTGCGCAGCGGGGACAGGCAAAGCTGGAGCATTTGGCCATGTATGATGGTGGTGATGCGCAACAGACGCTGAGACGGATGACTGGAGCATGATGGGCGGCTGAAGGCTGGTGGACATGACCTGATGGACAAAGGTTAGATGGATGAAGGCTGGATGAATCAAGCTTGGGTGAATTGAAAACAGACAAGGAATGAGACAGGAGATGGATTTGGGTTGGATCAAACAATGAATGGAATGGAAAATAAACCCAACTTAAAAGCAACCTGGCGGGACTTGCCTAGTCAATGCGGGGAGGAAGTTGCTGCTGATCAAGGCAGCTTTGGTGGAGAGGGACGGATTCGAAAATTCCCCAATTGAGCGGCGAGCAGGAATCTGTACACTGGTACAAATACTTACTGAGGAGACACGGATGACCCCGCTGCCATTTCGATGGGGATCATGGGCGGTTCGCTGAGGATACCTAACCCACAGCAATCTGATTTTGGGAAGATTTGGGTGAGGGACCCCCGCAGGGCTCCCTGACATGTTGGGAAAGTCGCGTATTGGGGAGGGTGGTAGGCACCTATGTATTTGTTAGAGGTAGTTGCAAGTACTCCACTCCTTGTGCCAACAGGCGGTGTACCCTCCCTTATCTCGCAGGATTGAAGGGCCTCGATAATTTCGCTGGTACCGGATGGATTTGAAGAGACGCGTTGCTGCGGAGGGGTGGGATTGCGGTGACTTGTTGGTCGAGATTGGTGGTGGAGATTGGCAGTACAGTACAGTACCTAGATCAGTACCTGGATAATGGAGAGTTTAGCGCCGGGAGTCTTCTAGTGTAGTAGTACTGTACAGTACCGGTATTGGTATGCACCTTGGCACCAAAACATGGAAGTTCCCGCAGAATAACCAGGGGGTGAGTTTGCTTGGCTGCCTTGGCGTAGATGTGGATCTGAGAAGTACTGATGGGAGCAACAAATGCTGCCTAGCAGCTTGGCTGTGTGCCCCCGATCTTGCCGCCTCTCCTGGCAACTTTTATTTGCCTTTGTCGAAATGAGCGTCGCTGCTAGAGTTTCGTGTTGTTCCTCGGCATGGCGTCTTGTCTGTGCGTTACAGGTGTCAGGCCCGCCTCTGCCTCGTAACCGAGAATGCAAGCTCAAGACACTCCCCTCCAAACTTGCATCGACGAATACCTACCCCACAGGCGAGGAAATCTTCAACTGCGTCCAGGTCTAGAAGAGCCCGTCCTGACTCCAGAAACCGGGCCAATAGCTGACAACAAGCGCGCCCGCTGCAACCTTGCCGTCGCCGCCTACACGTGGGATCTCAGGCCCCCGCCTCGCTGCCGAGTTTCCCGAGGAGGAACAGAGCTTCGGTTCTGGACGATCATTCGCAAGATCTTGGAGCGAGCAGGCTGGGACAACGCATGCGTGGGCATTCGAAAGAACAGCCTCAACCGCCACCGCAACAACAAGGCTGAGACCCAGCGCTGGAGCCCCCTCAATTCGCAGTTCTTCCTCAACACAAAACTCGTACCACTCTCCGGCAACATGGGGAACCTCACCACCTTTCCCGTAAGGTCCCCGCCAAGCCTGCCGCCACAAAGGCAGCACCCGCAAAGACATCCTCAATGACACACCCACACCCCCCACGACCACGCAACAGCCGCCTCAGAAGACGACAAGAAACAGGCCTAGAAGGGCAGAGAGGAAACGCCCGCTACTACCCAGAAGCGCGAGGCTGCGAATAAGAACAAGGCACAGTTGCCTACCAAGCGCCCACCCTCTATGACGAAGACGCGGCTGCTTAAGCAACCGACGAAAGTCACCGACACTGATATCGACAAGCTCGTCGACAGCGTCTTCGAAAGGCTAGAGCAGCAAGGCTTGCCTGAGGACACCTTCTACACGACAAACAACGGATACCATATCGGCCAGCACCGACTACAGCCCGAGAAGAAGTGTGGTTTCGAGGAGGACATCAACATCCGGCCGATCGTAAGCCGAAGTCAATGCCAATGCCAATGCCAATGCCAACGCTAATGCCAACCCTTATCAGTTCCGCTCGCCTAGGGCAAACAAACAGGCTTGGCCTAGGGCAGGCTATGGCTGCCAGAAGAGAATGACTCGGCCACAGTTGGCCGGTCGCAGTAGGCCGAAAGAACGACTCGGTCGCGTTCAGCCGACTTCACCAAGCTCGGGCTTCGGCCGGAACGCAAGCACTCGGAACATGCTCAGTCTGACACGCGCAGACAGACAAGGAGATGCTGGACAAGGAGCTGGCGTCAGCCTCGCCGGACCCGATGGACGTGACCATGCAGTTCGACTCGCCGCCGCATGAAGAAGAAGAAGAGGAGGAGGAGGAGGAGATGCCCAAACACCACCCCGCCGACAGGCCTGACACACCGCCGTCAGACGCCGCCGACAACCTCGCCCCGTACGCGCACCCCGGTATCCCACCACGCCACGTCTGACCCCCGTCCCGATACGCTCCTCAGCGGCGAGAATGCCGTCGCCGACGACGGGGACGGGGACGGGGACGGCAAACGGCCGCGCTAATGCTAATGCCACGGCGCTGAACGAGCCCGAAGGCCCCATCATGCCGCGCAACAACTTCTGGACCGCGAGGATTTGGACAAGGACAAGGGCTAGGGCTAAGATGATGACTATTTGGCCAATGGACAACCAGACACGGACATGTTGCGTGAGGGGCAGCAGGACAATGATCTTGAACATATGGACGAGGAGCGGACGGACGGGGAGTGGCGGGGCTGCGAGGAGGCAGACGTCGAGAAAGCAAACGTCAAGCAGGTAGCCCTCAAGCCCTACGTCGATATCAAACCCTCGGTTGAGTCGCCCAAGGTCTCTCAAGCTATCACTCCCTCTACCGCAAGCATGTCCATGTCCGTCTCCAACGTCAAGACGCCTGCCGCAAACGTGCCATCAACATGTCCAGCGTCAAGACACCTGCTCCCATCACCCTTGTTGTCCCTGTGTCTCCCGCCGCATGCCTGCTGTCGCATGCATCGTCGAATCCACTGTTGTGTCCGCTGTGATATACCTATGGTCGCCGTCACCTCCAAGTTCACTCCCATGTCCAGCTTCGCAGCCATACACATGCCCAAGCCTAGTGCCTAGACCTTGGCCTCCAACCCATCGCGCCGCCGCCTATTCAGCACCAACAAGTTGGCTTGCCAGCCTTACCACTTCCACTTCAACATGGCTGTCCTCAGGCAGTACTAGAGCTAGTCGACCAGAAGCACTCTAGTGGCAGCCCTGCGCGACTTGATCCTCGGAGACCTTGCAAGCGTGATATACAGGCCCAAGATTACGCACATCAACCTCACTATGAGCTTTGCCTGCCTTCTCTACCCGGACAAGGTCCCTAGCTTTTGCAAAGGTGTCTTTATCACCAGGAGAGCAGCTGAAGCTAGAGATCCTCAATAGATAAGGCGAGAAGGAGGCCATCTACAATGCCTGCGAACCTACCAAGTCACAATCAGAGTTACAACGTATTCCCGCGTCCCTAGAAATAGCAGATCCTCTAACATTGAGAGAGAGGCAGTTTGCTAACATCGGCTCATACATCTTCAAGCCCGAGTCCGAGTTCCCAATCCTCCGAGGCGCTGTGGGAGTGCATGCATGTCTGGAAAGCTAGTAGGCAAGGGGCATCTCAACCGATGAGGCCCTGCTGCTGAGAGGTTCCCAACCTTGACCTACTTCGGAGAGCCATCGCCAGTCGTCAGCCACCACATAACAACCATGCCTGCCCATGAGAGAGCGTACGACGACGCCGAGTGTTTGTCAAACGACATCGCTATCAACGACGTGATCTGCATGTCTCTCCTCTCCTTGAAGTCGATTGAGCCGTCCACGTTGAGGCGGCCGAGGCCGCCGGTCCAATTCCTTGGCATCCTGTATGCGCAGCTGCCTGTCAGCAACCGCGGCCCATGCGCACGTCTCTCCCGTCGCGGCCCCGGACCTCGGGAAGGCATCTGGGCTTTAAATAAGCTTGATCGACTCGACCCAAGACGGTGATGAAAAACCAGGCAGATGATATCTTCGAAGACTTGAGTCACCTCGTCCTTGCTAAGATTCTCCTTCCAGATCGAAGCCGCTGTCCTCTTGATGTAATCTTGCGGGAGAGGCGGAGTTATCGCTGGCGATGCAAGAAGCTTGGTTATCTAAGAAGCCGCTTAAGTTTTGAGTTTAGCCCGCCAAGTGAGGCATCCCGGTCGAATCATTGGGTAACTGCTCTTGCCGTGGCATTTACAGCTACTTCTTGATGTCTGGTTCCATGATCTGCTTCGATATTGCATGAGCAACCTGCTACTGCTTTTCTAATAGCAATGCCGAACGATGACAATGGAGGCTATATCTGCTACAATGGCTGTGTCAGCCAAGGCCCCAAACGCCACGCTTAAGCTGCTAAAGCCCCCCCTCCCCATCATGTATAACTCGACTTTTAACACAGATAAGAGCATCATACGCAACGTAAAATACATCCCAGCCACTAAGAAGTTATGCCAGAAGATTTTGGAATGAGAGAACCACAATTGGGGCTCCTACCAGACGCCACCTAGACCGAGACACCTGCACGGGGCGGTAACCAAGCGCGTCGAGGGTTCATGCTCAAGAACGGCAACGCGAAGTACAAGCCCAGAATCCACAGCACGCAGCTAGATTAAGATCAAGCCCTCATATACCAACAAGCTTGGGGAAATCTTCGACTGTGTCGTGGTCAGCGGGATCTTCAGGGAGCCGTATGTGCTGTATCAGGTATTGTACAGGGACACAAGACTACAAGCCTACACGATAAGCTTCTGGAAAAAAGCTAAACGACTGCACTTCAATAGGTATACACATGTTGAAGCTGCCTCGAATCCACTAACGCGGTTAGGCGACAGTCATACCGCAGCAGCAGATCTGCAACCGTCTCGCAGCATTGGAAGGCAAGGCACTAGCCATGTTTTAACCACGGTTAGAATAGATGATGTCGAAGGACTGGAAGCAAAGCCACAGGTTGGTTGGGCCTGTGGTGCCTTGTAGATCCTTGAGAACGGCCGTTTCGAGGCAGCTACGCAGTAGCGTCTTAACAACAGCGGGGTCCTAGGCCATCATCTCCCCATCAGGGGCGGCGGTGTCCATGTACTGTCATTATGTAGAGACACCTCGCTCTTTGCGCAATCACCTATAGCCGAGTTGGATGGAATCAGAGGGGGAAACGTGGGGTCTCCAATTGTGGGTGACACTGGCTGACGAGGTAAAATCGAGTCCCTCGCTGCCTGCTTGCGCTGAGGCCAGCAGACGGGGTCTGCATAGCTTGAAGCTTTCGGCATGTTCAGTCTGTTCGTGTTTTGGGGTAGGTCAAGCAGGGGAACGGAAGCGGAGGGTCTTTGTTTTGACTGTTTCTTTGGCTAGAGTGAGAACTTGATGTGCAGCCAAGCTCGGAATGCTGAACGATGGGACAGGGAGAGGTTGGGGCATATGGAAGGTTGCAATTGCGGTATGGTATGCATGCTGGGCAACATCTGTGACTGTTAGGGCTGGATCTGCCAACCGCCAGCTATGATTTGTTGTTGCAGCGTCTGTCTCTTGATCCCGTAGTGTTTGACAAGGAGGTGAACGGCGACAAATCTGGCCACTTCACCCTGTACGGCTCCTCTCTCGGAATCAAGGTGCTTAACAGAGAGGATGCAACTGACTACAAGGGAGACTTTGGTGTCCCGGACAAGGACCCCGGAATGGCGGAGTGCCCTGAGCAACAAGTTGCAGAATGTGGATAGACAAGAGCCTTCCTATCCTGCAGGAACCAGCCGCCTTCAGGTAGTCCCAATGGTCGCAATCACAATTAGACCTTCAAGATCCGCTAGACGCTGGTTAACCTGGTAAAGAGCGCCAAGGGCGACTTGGGACGTGAGTCTGTCGAAAGAAAATGGTGTTGGGCAGTTTGTGCTGGGCAACTCGTGCCTGGGGTCTGTGCGCCATAGGTGCCTCGGGCCGCCGGAAATTTTGACAGTTGCCGCCAAAGTGGTGAGATCTTGCCGCAGCCCGGCGATTGAATTGACTGTTGGGCGATTGAAATGAAAGTCAGGCGATTGAATTGAACGTAACGAGTAAGTTGAGTGGTGGTTGAAGGTACGGGTTTTTTTTTAAAAAAAAAAAATTCTGCCGGCAGACAGTTGGGAGCTCCGATTTCCGCGCTATCGTGAAATCCATGCCTGCATGAATCAATTTGTGGGTGGTCCCCCAAAAAGCGGGGCCGGACAATCCCAGTACCAGGTTGCGCACATGCAATCCCGCTCTACACACAGAGCTGGGCCAACGACGACAGAAGTCGCCCCACGCGAGTGGCAGGGTATTAAAAATACCGTCAATCAATTCTCCTCGATCGAGCGACACAGAATTTCCAATTTTACCTCATCCAAGGGATCTGTTGTGCTGTGAATAATGGTGATTTCTTCTTGTGTGTCCGGTTTGTCTTGGTCGGACCAGCATGCTAGTCACCTTTCTACGAAAGTCTCCAAAACGTGGGAAATGCGAAATGTGAAATGCTTGATCAATGGCCTTCAATTAAGCGACACGGAATTTCTACTTTCTGCGGCCATAGGTGTGTTGTTGTGCTTGGAATAATTGTGTTTATCATTTTCGTCGACTTGGTGGTGGTGGTTGCGATGGACTGGCAACCTAGAATGCCATTCCATTTTTGCAGACTGGTGGCGGCGGTAGTTGCCCTGGACTGGCAACCTAGCGCCCTAACCAGCGTCTTGCGTAGCGCAAACCAGGCCGGCTTATGTGCACCTTTCAGCGTCTACCACCCCCAACCGCGCTGATAATGGGTTAACACCAAACCTGGGAAAACAACCAAGAAAATGGGATGAATCAATTGCCCTCGATTGAGCGACATAGAATTTCAATGCTCATCATCCCAACAGTTCTATGCCATGAATATTTGTGTGTTCTTTTCTATCTTGTCTGCGTGGGAGGCCGAGAAGCGGGGGAGAAGCGGGGTTATTAAAAAAGCACGGACCCCAACGAGGAGGTTGGAGGTAGGATTGGTTTCGGGGCACCTGTCGACCCATTGTTTTAGGGGCCATGTGCTATATTTATAGCGGTCGACTGGCATAATCGAGGCGGGGAGTTGGAAACCTAGCCACGCCTTGTATCCAAATAAAAAGTCTACAAATCAATCGCTTACAACTGAGCGACACCGATTCTCCCATCTCTGCATTGGTCAACGTTGGTGCTATCGTGCAATTTGCCGTCTTTCTAGATTGCATGTTTTGCCATTGCTTGCCCTAGCGGGACGACTGTTCAGCCTCCAAGATTGGATTTAAGCTTTCCGTCCCGCAGGTACGTACTATTGTGGCGAGCCAATAAAATCGTCCTCAGATTCCGGATCGGGCAGAATCCATTGGCTGAGAATCCCTGCCACTGTTCGTACCTAGGTACCCAAACCTCCGTCAACTTAAAACTCACTTCCATCCTCTTCTGCTTCAACACACTTTTTCACGAGATTCAACCCGACTTGCCCATTCTACTCTTCATCGCGATACAATCAATCACGCTGCGCATACATTATTTGACCGTTTCCGATGCCTAAGCTACCTCCCGGCCATTTCTGGCCTACCCCTCCGAACTCGGAGCCCTCGATCTCCCGTCCATCAAGCCGCTCGCAACGCTCGGAGCAAACCGCGTCGGGGAGCAGCACGCGCGGTCAGTTTGGAATCTCGAATGTCAAATACCGCGTCGGCGCACCCCCGCTCCGGCCGCTGCCGCTGGAGACAGGCTTTACCGAGGACTGTGCAGTCATCCAGCAATACTTTGACAATGACTTTGTCAAGAGGGCCGAAATCATCCTCGACAAGGCCCAGATCGCCGACGCCGAGGTCGATTTCGTGGCCCGGCATGTTCCGCAGGAGTTGTGGACAGCCCAGCCAACCATTTTCATCGTGGCGCCGTGGGGGGAGGATTCGCGAGACAAGTGGGAAGCGGTGATCAAGGAGCTCAAGGGCTACGTGGACAGGAAACTGGACGACATTGGTTGGAGAGGTGTCGACATCGGCGTCGAGATGGTCGCTCCGCAGTTGACTATGTGGAAGTACATGGCCCCAATCGTCAACCCGGTTCTCGAGTCGGACTGGCCAACCATCCAGGCCAGCATATACGAGATTCTCGAGTCTTTCGCTGCGACCAAGTCACATATGACAACCATCTCCCTTCTCCGGCTCGGCTACTCCCCCATCCGCCATCAGAATCCGGAGACAGTCTATGTCTCAGTGGACTACGAGTCAAGGGAAGTAACCTGGCCGCCTGTTGTGCAGCGCATTGAAGCATACCTTGCGACGCTGAACCACCACCTCTGCCTGCACTTGGAAAACAACATCGTCCAGAACCTACCCTTCCAGCCGCTCGAGCCCACAGAGGGCGCTGTGCCGGCAAAGGACACTGGCTTGGACAGAGATTACCAGCGCCAAGTCAATCTTGGTGATGACATTGGCATGGCTCTCTATGTCATCAGGAAGGATGGGAAGAGGTGCAACGGTGGATGCGGCACGCTGGGCTGCTACCTCGAGATCAAGACGAAGAGCGATCAAGGTAGCTGGAAGAAGGTAGCTCTCACCAACTACCATGTTGTTCGATCAGCCATCCCGGGCTTCTCCCTCAAGCCAAAAAACACGGTGCAGGCCCTGCCCGGCACCTCGGCGGTGATCGACCAAGCAGTGGCGATCACGGCTATAGATGTTCCAATCATCTCCTCGGAGCTGTCCGAGTCGGACAAACGAGGCTTCTTCCTCAGTACCGCGACAAACTTCACACCTGTCGAGAGCCCAAGCCGTCGGAACCACAATTTCAACATCCACCAGCTACAGAAGCGCATTGACGTCCTTACCAAGAACGCAGATGCACGCGGACTGCAAGCTGTTGCAGCAGCGACCGCGCCGTTGACGCAGAACCTCGCCTCGAAGGTCTCCTTCTTCAACTCGGGCCGCCAGCACCTCGGCACGCTGTTTGCCGGCTCTGGGTTCACTCGCCGCACGAGCGAGAACCACCGGCTGGACTGGGCGCTCATCGACGTCGTGCCGGGCCGCCAGGGAGACAACATGCTCCCGGTTGAGGCGAAGTGGGTCGCCGAGTACAGCGACATGACGCACTGTCCGCTGCCCACCGGATGCGGCATTCCGCTGCGACCGAAGCAACAGGGCAGGTCTCTGAAGGACGTCACTCCCGGAGAGATTCTGTTCAAGGTTGGGATGAAGACGGGGGTGTCGGCTGGTTATTTCAGCCATGTCAAGTCGAATTGCTGGCTTGAAGATGACAAGCATATGGGCATGCCGCGGTCGAGCGAGTACCTCTTCCTTGGCCACGAAGGGAAGCCGTTTGGAGATCATGGAGACTCTGGGTCGGTTGTGTATGATGCTGAGGGGCAGGTGTTGGGGCTTCTGTTTACTGGATTGTCGCCTCAGCAGACCAACGCGGGCCATACCTTTGTCACACCTATCGAGGACGTTTTTGAGGACGTGATCAAGTTTTCAAAGGGGGGGATAACGGATATACGTATTGCGGTTTAGGGGGAGCTGGCGGAGGACTTGGCTGAGGACTGGTTGCTTTCGTCTGGCGGGAACCGCTGCCTGGCAGCATTTGGAGCAGGCCTGGCTGCACTTTAAGGGGAGCCTGTTTGAGGCAGGTGAACAAACCAACCCTAGAAGCATGTATCTTTATTCTTGGCAGTATACAGTCAAATACGACTGCTTCAGGTCCTTACGCTTCACTTACCACCGCCAAGTATACAAAGTAAAACGCCACTGGTGTTGACTGGAAGATGCGTGAGCAGAAACGTCGATTTGTTGTAGCCCGTTCGAAATTTCAGCCGAGGGATCGGTTTGCATACCACGAGCACCGAGAACCACTATTGCATTTCGCTTTATTACGGCGATACGCATCGCAGGCGCCTCTCCTTGGAGGGTCTGGGGCCACTACTGATATCTTCAGATACATGTCCGGCGGGGTGATGGTCGACACGCTCTAGCCAACAGTCGGGATCGTCTTCAGCTTGGGCTCCGGGTTGTCGATGAGGAAGATAGCCTTGATCGACAAACGATTGACAACCAACTTCCTATTCACCCTCTCAACAGCCCTACTCAAAGCCACCATCCCGTCCAAGAGAGCATCAAGCGCCTCCCCAAACATGCGACGTGCCTTATTGACAGCAATAGCAGCCAACTCCAGCGCCCTCCGAGCACCACTGCCGCCGGGGTCGACACATCCTCCCGGCCTGGCACGGGGAGGGCCATGTATGTACATACCATGCACCTCGACAGCCCTGCGACACATGTCTTGCATCTCTCCCGCATCTCCGCCGCGACGTCGCAGGCAACACCCGTGGACACGCGCAAGGCGCGACGCTGTTCGCCGCGGCGCGTCTAACAGGCGGTGGGCCTCTGCGGTCCGGAACAGCGGCATGGCGGGGGGATCCGGGCGTGCTTGGCTGCGAGGTTGGACTCGGCGCGGACGCGGAGGTGCGAGGCTGCAACGAGGGGGGAGCCGTGGGTCACGAGGTGGATGCTGGTGACGTAGAGGGCGGCCATCTCGGCGCTGTTGTTGATGGTGTGGACGGTGATGGGGTTGTGCTTTATCTTGACGAGATACTTGTCGCGGACCTTGTCAGGCAAGTGTTTTGCCTTGCAGAAATGTTCTAGCTCCAACGGGTTGACAATGGCGAGGGTGTTGGGCTTAAACAGCAAGGCGATGCGCATCATGGCCAAGTCGTTGACCCAGTTCCCAGGCGCGAGCAATCCGAGGTCGAGCTGAACGGTGGTCTCCTCCCCCTTAGGTGTGGACGACGAGCGTTGGGGGTTAGGGGTGGGTGCCGCGGGCCTGGACTCAAAGTGGACGACGTTCCGGCCATGGTAGGCTGCCTCAGGGAATAGAATCCTCACAAGGTTGTTGTTATTTCCAACAGCCTCTGACGCCACAGGAGATATAGGGCTGTGGCAGCGGCGCTGTTTGTTGGCCGTCATCAAAGAAGTGGTAGCCATCTTAAGACGCTTATTGGGCGGGGAATCGCCGCCGGAACGCTTGGATGAAGCATCAGACCCAATAGTTGTCGTATGGATTGACCGTGGAGATTTTGGTGTTGACTGTGTTGGCTGACGACGGCCTGGCCTTGCCTTGGTCACCTTGTCCAACTTTCGCTTCAATTCTCGGCTCCTTCCTGGTTAAGCCGGGGGGGCCTAACATGGTAGAGATATTGTTAGCCGGTAGGCGACAAGGAGTAGGAGAAAGGAGAAGTTGAGGCAACCGGGACGGTGGAAGGGAAATGCAGAGGAACAGCGAGGGAAGGGGGTAGCCAGGAATTCCTACCTCTTTATCTCAATGCTAGGGAATGTGGCGTGTGTAACGCAGCGCACGACATACACATAGAGACACGCGCATGGAGAGGAGCGGCCTAGAACAAGCCATGGATCTGCCACGTCTTGATTTGAGAGAGAGGGCAAAGCTAACGGTTCGCCGTGCAGAACAGCCTCGATTGCGACACCGACATCGCTTCCAATACCGCGGACAAGCCGTTCGGCAGCCACGTTGAGCGGGACACGCCCGAGACAAGACTGTGCTTGGAGAAGCCGGCGAGGTTGGTGCGCCAGAGCTAGCTTCATCGGCGGTCTTCCAATGCAACTCTTTTAGAATCTAGCTGCACGCGCAGCAAAACCCAATTTTCTACCCTGCGTGGTTCACGGAATGTTCTTCTGGTCACGAGAACCTCAAACACGGACATAGAGGACCTCACGATGTCCAAGCTCTGGAGTCCAATCGGGACAACGCCACTGTCTGTACCTGTGAAGGCTTGTCTTCCTTCTGGCCAGCGGCATTGCGGCTGGACTACTTCCCCCACCGCCCGCCGTATGTCGATTGGCGCGCTCATGCGACGGAGCTCCTTACTGGGCCGGGAAGGACGAGTCGCATTTTGTTGACCTTGTTTATTTTGGAGAATCTAAAGAGAGTTCCTTTTGCTTGGAAGGTATGCTTTCCTGCTTCTATCTGGGTATATGATCTGTTGTACTCATGGGGTATCGAGTCTGGAATATCCAACGACCCTTACGTCAACATAATCGTATTCGGCTCTCTACCCTCGCTCCAATAATTAGAACCAAATTCCGCGTCGGAAAGACGTAAGAACCCGATACGACGATAATCGCCAGTCGGCTGTCCGCTGGGACGACGGTGTGGCACGACGATGAGGCACGGATACTGTGAGACAAAGTTATCCCTGCCCATCACCACCACATGGAGCTCAAGGGTCTGCAGTGTATCGAGACCAATCATATAGTGCACACTTCCCCAATGTAGATGCTCATCGGCGCCAATGACAAACCCAAAAAGCCCGGCTCTCTCCCGCAGCCCGTCAGGATCCGTTGCGATATCCCTCACGGGACGTATGCGCAGAACCGGCGCCTGGATCACAACCCTCCCCTCGTCTACCTCGCCATACGGGTTCGACCCGGACACGCGAACGCTGCACGAGATGATCCGTGCGATGCGCGTGAACTGGACCCCGTCGGTGTGGCGGTAACGCTCGAACGCGCGTTGGCTGCCGTTGACGGCGGCCCAAGACCAGGACGGGGCGCGGTGTTCGGCAGGCGGCCAGGGAGCATCGTTCGTCCCCGTCCAGAGAAGGTCGCCGAAGAGCGTGCTCTCCCACAGCCCGGCGAGGTACCTGTCGCCCAGGGCGCGCTCGAATCTCGCTGCGAGGCCCGACATGGCCGGGAGCCTGTCGGTGCCCTTGGTCAGCGCCCGGAGGCTGTAGTCCTGCACGAGGAGGTCCCAGAGCTCGCGCATCGAGCCGGCCCTGACCCGTGAGACTGCGTTGGTCGGGTCGTCTATGTCGAGGAAGCGTCCCCGCATGCCTGCCCCGCTCTCGCTCAGAAACTCCGTCTTGCACTCGAAATGCATCTGATGGCGCGCGTAGAACAGGGTGCGCCGGCTCACCACCCGCTCCTGGAAACACCACCCGCGGTTGCTGATGGGCTCTCCCCTCATAGAGACTACCTCCTCAAAATCAATCCCAGTGTCCAAGGGCTGCGGGAAGATTGTGAGTTTGCCTCTTGCGAGGATCCCTGCCGCGTAGTCGAATGTGGCGTGGTTAGGGACTGGTCTGCGAATAAAGCATCCGTCCGAGTTATCGGTGGAGCCGGCGGCTGATATGGTCAAATATGAGTTCGCGTATACCGACTCCATTTGCGCCGCTTCCCGCTCCCAATCTTGGACGTCGTTTTGGACGATGCATAGGGCGTCGATCCAAATGTGCCGGATTCCCATTCTCCTGGTCACGATAAAGGCGTCTTGCATGGTTTTTGGGAAGACGTCTGGTGGTATCCCCTGCTGGTGAGTAGCGTAGTTCTTGGTCGTCGTGGTTAACTGCTTGGTCTTCCCCCAGACGTAGCTGAGAGTCATGTAGTAGCCACGTGCGCCGCCCGTCTCCCACAGCTTAATGGGACTAGATGACGATTCGCCGACGTCCAGGAGTCTTGTTGGAAACGGTGAGCCGGGTGGAGGTGGCGCGCAATTATGATGGTTGTTGCAATTGTTCACCCATTCAAACGCAAGATCCTGACTCTTGGGCAGCGAAGGATCCTCTTCGATAAGCCGCCCTTTGAATATCCCGGCCAAGGGATCGGTACCTTTCCGCCACAGATTGAGCCTGGCATATATATGTCGGAGATATGTGCTTATCTGCTTGCCCTGATCCACGCCGATGCTTATCTGCTTGCCCTGATCCACGCCGAACGCAAAGATGGCTATATACCACACACGCTGGCCCGGCCCATCGTCAGTCCAAACTACGAACCCCTCTTGATCGTCCCGCCGGGTGATCTGGAGAGAATAGCGTCTAGGTTCAGCGTCTGGATAGGCCGGTCCGTTGTCTGGTCGACGCTGCCCGTGGCGGATCCTCCCTAGGAGCTCTTGCACCTGCTCATAGATTAGGGAACAGAGTGCACACGCCTGAGCCGACCCGGCGAGGGAATTAAGATCGTGGTGGTGGGGTAGCCCGAAAATATCAGGGCGTGCATAGCCCCAGATATGAGGCTCGAAAAAGTATAGTCCAGGGCCTAGAGAGATTGAGCCGATTTGCTTGAACACGTCTGGGTATGGAGGGATGAGGTGGAATGCTATGTTGCTGCAGAGACCACAGAGAGCCATCTTGCAAGTAGAAGGACAGGTGATAGTGATTAGACGAGGAATTCTCAAGTATATTGTAAATGATACGTGCTTTGCACTGAATACCTTAGGTTATGCCGGTAATTTGCTTTAGATGTTTGATGAAAGCTACATCTTTCTTGAGATCAGAGCAGCGGCCCAACCACGACAGCATCACTGTCACGAACCCAACCCAACGTGCCATTGGTCGATTTCAACACCACATCGGGAAAAGCGGGCCCAAGGGAAATGGTCTGCGGCACACAGCTGTTGAGGCTGTGCTACAACGCAGGGTGGCTTGGTAGTTGTTGCCAAGCCTTTACCCCGCGACATTCCGGATAAGAGTACAATTTATCAAGTTCTACGGATCCGTAACTACCCCTTAACTGCCTTCCCGCAAGTACTTTTCTCATCTATCATATCCTTCTCTCCTATTTCTCAACCCCTAGTGGTTCCTTACTCAGCCCTCCTCTCAGCTCTTTCTTCGCAAGCAAGTAATTTCCTTTGTTGGCGTGGGGACAAGCTGATACGGAGAGGAAGGAAGGGAGCGGAGGAAATCGATAGAAGAGCTGAGCTGAATACCCCACTCGTTCGCACGCAGTTTTCAATGATGCTACACGGCAAGCGGTGATTGTCGGCCCCACCTTCTTACCCTCCTCTATCGCGCCTTGCTTCAAGGCGCGATCGCTCTTGATACAAGAGCTTGAGAAACTCCAAAAGGGTGTTGCCCTTAGCCTTGTCCCTGCCAAGATGCTGGGGATATCGGGTGCCTATGCGAGTTGCAAGGACGAAGGCTCCTATGACGCTCGCCGCTATGGCCCTGCGGCCTGCCGACACGGCCCTCATCGGGCCCTAGGGCCCGGAGTTATCGAGGGTTACAAGCCTGTTTTTACGTCGAGCTGGCCCAGGACCCAGTGGCTCCTAGGCAGTTTGATCCGAAGGAAGATGACGATGTTGAGGTTGTGAAAGTGCGTCACCTTGGGTGCCAGCAAGGGCTTACTGCGTATGCAGGTAATTTGCAGCTAACTTGATATATTGTAGCACCGCAGGTACACAGTTGTATTTGTGGAGACGTATAAGACAGCACAGCCAGGTGGCAGTGAGTCTGGCCGCATTTGGAACAGGAGATGCCATGGCCATTCAACTGAGACTGCCTGGAAACCAATGAGAACTCTCGCAACGACTCACATCAACCCGCCTTGTAGGCCATGACGACAGATCTGTCCTTCCCTATACAAGCGTGGTCCCTAACTCAAAAGTATGTCGACAAGATAAATGCCCATCTTGTGAGACGTTTAAGGGTACAAGTTGGAGAGTGCATTGTGCATAGCCTCCCATTTATTTGCCTACAAAAACGGAGCCTTTGAACATGACACTTGAAATATGTCGAGGATGTGCTTTTGGTGTGATGTCCTGCGAATGCCGTGCTTGACGGTCGAGTCACTGTACTTGTTGGCGTAAGCAGAGGCAAAGCGCTTGTTGGAAGTGGCGTAATCAACGATGTCAAGAGAGGGTTGCTGCCTGCGCTTGGTTTGCTAAGGGAAATCTGACTGTAGTCTGGGAGAAGGAGCTGTCAGTGCCACGGCAGGTGGAGTTTGTGGTGTTGTTTGTAAAGCAAGAGCCGGTGTAGTCTTTGGAGGTGTCCCATTGGATGACGGTGGCGACGTAGAGGACTGAGAGGCGTTAGGAGTATCATCGATTAGCCTTCTCTGTTGCTAGAGGATGTGGGGCTGCAAATTTGGAGGCCTTTGAGCTGCTGGCAGGCGTGGCGTGTGTCGACGACCCTGAGGGGCTGGCGGGGACAATGGGCTACAGGACATTGACCATCCCTGATTGACTATCCCTAGCTAACCTATATGTCTATCCCTTGCTCCCAGCGTAGCGACTAGCTGGACTTGTCCTTATCTTTCCACCCTCCTCCAAGCAGCCTGTCAGGAAGCAGCGCATATCAAAATGTCTCACACACCCTCTTAAGCGCCCCAAATCCTACTTACACCCCATTTTTTCTCATAGCTCTAGGCTAGACAACCCCCAGCGTATCATTGGCTGCAAAAAGGAGGAGCATAATCTTGGATTTGCAATCTAAGCTAACAGCATTTATAACAGTCAAGCAACTAAGGATATTAATGATTATTAGTCTAAAGTATAACCCTTTATGTCAAGCTTGCAGAGACTAAAGTCCTAGAGAGCGATGTGGCCTTGGGGTGTTTAGAGAGACATTAGGAACTATGTTTTGCCTGCTTGTAATGACAACCTAGATTTAGTTCCAGCCTGCTGCTACACCTGATACGCTAGGCCCAACAATCTAAGCCTCGCTCACCTCAGGGGCGATGTCGCAGCCTGATCCAAAGCCCAGCCATCGTAAGTCGTCGCCAGGGTCGAGATACGAAAACCCGACGACAGGTCAGGCAAATGTGTCTTCACCGCGGCGCCACCCGTCAGGCTCCCCAGCCTAAAGTCCGGCTCGCCGCCAAGGCTGCCAAAGACGTCGCCGACTTAGTTGGCCAGGGAGCCGCCTACGCCCAAGGTCAAGGTCGAACTCGTAGTGCTGACTAGATAGGAAATACTAGGTAGAGAGAGAGCAGGGCGAGTTGTATCTCTTTGACTCCGTGGCTTGGCCAATTAGTTGGTCTCTCTTGCTTTGCTGCTGCCGTCAGTGCGCCCCGGGCAGCCAGACAACCAACGACAGCCGCAAGTGCAAGATGGCCAAGGACAGCATGGAGAAGAAGTCCCAGCGCCGCCCCAGCGACAGGAAAATGAGGCCGAAGAATTTGTAGCAGCTAGTAGTTAAGCTCCCCACCACCCCTTCCACAGACCTGGTCCAAGTCCTCGTAACCTTTAGGGTTGTGGCCCCAGACAGCCTTTCGAGAACCCCTCTCCCTCTCCCTCTCTCTCTCCTTCTCAAACTTGTGCATTGGAAGGAGGAATTTAGCCTTGGGGCTAAGGTAATATGTTGCAGGCAAGCCAGCCCCTTAATGGTAGGCAGGGCGTGACGGACTTGACACTTTGGCGCCACGACTGCTACAAAACACAGGGCTTTTTAAAAGGATCTTTCACCCTAAAGGGTGAAGGCTTCGAACAGGGGGTTCGGTATGGATTTCCCTGGCAGGCGTATATCTTGCAAGCTCTTGTCAGGATTTGACATGGGCATTTCAGCATTAGAGCGGCGGCCGGCGAGGCAGGGGGCGCAAGTCGAAGGGTGGAGGTGGAGGGGCGAGGGGCAGGAGTGTCGCGGCTGCTTTGGTGGCTGAATCTGGAACCTCTAAGGAAAGGCCTAAAGGCAAGTCGTCCTCGTCCTCGACTCGGCCCTCGCTCGACGTCGACAGATTGCTCCAGCCCTCCATGCCAAGCCGGCCCATGTCGTTGAACGGAGGGGAGTATCGACGCCGAGTACTCCGCCGGCGACAAGAAGGCCGCCATCAGCAGCCTTCCCCGCTACATCTAGATGCCCTCGGTAGGATCGGCTGGATCTTCTTGGATGGTACGAACACTGAGAAGGGACCAGTGTGTATGCTAGGCGAGAAAGGGAAATAGGATTTGCGCGCCTCGGAGCTTAGGCGGAAACTCGAAACTGACCGATTCTAACATGCTGCGCGCTTCCATGTCGCTCTGGGATAATCAGGCTTACGACTGCAACTGCGGCGCCGAGGCCCAGGGACGGTTCGAGGCACCCCTCGCACAGGAAGGTGTACTTGAGGTGGGTCGGTCGCGTTGGCAGACATTCTGGCAGCGGCGGCGCCAAGGAGGAGTAAAGGGGCTAAGGATTTGACTAGGATTTTGCTGGTATGGAAGGGGGTGTTTGTTTGCATCCTGTATTCTCAGTCATAGTCGCATTTTTGTCTGTGGTTATGGAACTGCGGTGACCTGGCGCTGTCTGGTCCTGTCGCGGCGGTTGGCAGCCCTCCACAGCGACGCCCTCTGGCCTGCCAATGTCGTCCCCGTGTACGGCACCGGCCTCCCGCCAGAGCCGCCTGTGCCGGCCGCCTCTGAGCGCGGGGATTACTCGTGCGCCGCCTGCCAGATGAGGCAGGCTGAAAAGGCCGAGGCGCCGAAGGGGCTTGGCTGCTGGCCTAATCTAGATGACTGCCAAGACCAGAGGGGGGTTGGCTGAGTATAGGCTGTCGGCCAAGTGGCTTGAGCGCCACCGGCGCCACCACAGTCTCCCTTGTAGTGACTTGCACCTCCTCTGTCCTCCTTTCCTTAACTGTCCAAGCCAACTGCTCTCCCACCTTCAAGGCGGAGTGGGTGGTCCTTCTTAGAAATATCTTGCACGGTAAAGGGGAAGATGTCCTAGTCAACTGTCCTGGCAGAGGCTGCGTAGTTTGGAACTGATGAAAGGCATCTCTATATAGCTTGCCGTCTAAATGCTTGTGCCAGGAGTCAACAAATGTAGCCGAGAAGAGCTCCAAGTAGTGTAGCATCAATTGGCACTTGGCTTAGGTTACGGAGAGGGAGATTCGAAGGATCGGCTGTGACGAGCGGGTTGTAGACACTGGCTGCTCCCATAGCTGGTAGAAACCAGGACGTCAGTTGCTGTGGGATTCATGCCAGTTCTCACTTAGTTGGCCTGCTTGGGAAGGTTATGTGTGGGAAATCAGTCCTTTCTTCATGTTGAAATTCCAGCGAGAATGTCTCTGACCCTCATGGTCTTATCAAACATGAATATCCCATCGCTTGTCACTCTGAATTCCCAAGAGTCAAACGTCTTTCTGCACCTTAGACCAGTGAATGCCTAGTCAGTGGCCGCGGCGGCCGTAACCTCAACGTTAATCGGCCAAACCATCCGCGCAATGCCCTTCAGAGACGTCCATCTTCGACCCTTCGGCCCAATCAGGCTCGCACCAGAAGTGAACACCAGCAAGGTGCATGGGAAACCATCGCTCATGCCTGCCCCACGCCGCGATGAACGGATTAGTGTCGCCACGGATCTGGGCAAGGTAGCGGGTGGCAAGGGTGCGGAGGCGATTGCTGTGGCCCGGGTCGTTGGCATAGCGGTCTAGCAGGCGCTGGCCGGCGTTGCCAACGAGCGGGGTCCTGGCGAGGATGCAGATGAAGTCGTAGACGTCGAAGAGCTCTAGGTTGGCGCCGGCAGCTGGGGGGCTGAGGCCGATGGCGCGGTTGGCCGGCGGGATGAGGTCTGCGAGGATGTAGCTGCTGCGGGGGAGTTCTTGGCCCACGGCGGGGCGGGCCACGGGGCGGAACTCGCCGTCTCCTCCGGCGGGGAGTTTGGTCCCGTTGGGGTCGGGGATGTCCATGCAGAATTTGACCTCTGACGTGAAGCGGCCAAAGTGGATGCGTAGCTGGACGGGGATTGTGTTTGGGAAGCGGATGACAAGGAAGCTAAGCCCCTCGTGGGGGTTTTGCGAGGAACCACGAGGAGATGACTGGATTGGCGCCATTGTTTCTTGGTTGCTGGAGAGGATGTTTGAACTTTGACTTGAATGTGGATAAATTAGAAGGTAAGAAGAAGCAAGAGCAATAAAGCATTGAATGTTGAAGGGCGGGCGACGCTAGCGGTAATATAGTGGTTGGGATATGCCCTTCACACCAAGACTGGACAAAATGATGTAACTAGATGCCTGCCTGACTTTTTCAAGGCCCATATACATCATGCTGTCAGCTCCCTGCAACCTACACCTATCACTGTTGACACCTACCTAGGGGACTTGCGTTGAGATATTAGGCATACAAGGTTGTTATGTCCCTGAGCCAATCCGCTAAGCCCTTCAAATTCTGCATGGGTCGATTAAATAAGTTGCTATGTCATGTCCTAGTGCTGCTATAAAGCTAGCATGTGTAGATGCTGTTGAGTAGCAACCTGTTGCAGCAGTATAGAAGACTGCTGATGGAAGAATCTAGGGAGAACAAGTCCTAACGATAGGGTTGGATGGATAGGATGGAATATTCTTGGCCTAGTTGATCAATTGGGTCAACCTAGTCCCAAAATCTACACACCCTAGCTATCCTTGTCTTCATCTTTGCGGGAGAAAACATCACCCTTGCAATGCAGAAGACAAGACAGTCGAGGATAACAGAATCAAACATATAGGAATGTGGCATCTATACCACAGGACAGCATAACGATGCTGGAGTGGAGAAGCACTCCTGCCAAGAGAGCAAGTACCTGCAGCCTGGTCTAGATGTCGAGAAGATTAGTCTACACTGCCTTGCCTCCTGCCTTTCACCATCCCCCCCTTAACTACAACTATAGCGCATAGAATCTCAAACCTGTCACAGTTATAGCAGCATCAAAATCTAGGTTCTAGAATTTGCCATTGATCTCTATTTGATCAACTTAGATGCCTTCTCTGTGAGGCTTTTTGGTAAAGTCTAGACAAACATGTGGCTAGTAAAGAGGGTTGACAATACATTACCAACTGACTTTTCCCTACACTCTTCTCTCCAATTCCAGGTTGCACAAAGTCTAATCTTCCAAGACAGAAATTGACTGGTTATCTAACCCTAAGGCCTACCTAAGCTGGCGGGAAGTGAATTCAGTGGGTGGACTATCCTGCCGAATGCAAATGCAAATGCACCTACGTTTCAAACCCTGCATCGACATCAGGTACAGTACCACATAGCGGGGCTTAACAACGTGGTCGCCATCTAGGCGACACCCTTATGCCGGGGTGGATGTCGTCGGCGCCGTCATCCCCTTGGCCTAATCCCGCGTGCTCTTTCGGAGCCGTTGAATGCCGCAAATCAGCCCCCTCTCTGCAACAGGATAATCCCCCCCAACGTTCCTGATCCCCAATCCCTCTGTCCGAGGCATATGTACTAGGGGAGCACCCTTCCAACCCAATCCTACCTGCATCAACCTGCGTGACATTGCAGAGATGTGCCAAATCGCAACGGCTCAATCAGCCAAGGGGCCTGTCGATGACGTCAATCGAGTAGACTTACCGCTCTCCTCTGCCCAATCGCCACATCAGATTTGACAAGGTAAGGTGCATCACAGCAAGGGCTGCCGATGCTGCTCTTAAGATGCCGTTCTCTCAGATCTTGGCGATCTGCTAGCGGACCTCCTCGCCAACGCATCCCACGCAACCCTGGCAACTCGTCGGCCCTGCAACTTAGGTGGCTGTAGGTAATCGACAGGGATTGGTAAGCGCCGGTCGGAGGAGAGACTGTCGTGGGGAAGTGTAGTCATGACGCCGGCCATCATGTTAAGCCCTAGGTTGGGGGTTGTCGGACCAGTCAAGTGATATCACAGACGACTTTTGGTTATGGCGCGATGTGCGCGATGATAAGGAGCAAACCGTGTCGTAGTTGGCTACTAGGTGTCTACTGTTATCGCTTGTGTGTTGCTTGCTGGAGTTGTTTTGAGATGATTACAAGAAGAAGGACAAAGCCGTTGGCACACAACCTGGTTTGGTTTCATCCACGTCCTCTTGAAGGCATTCTCGAGGCGGGCGAATCGCTTAACGCACTTTCTTGAACGTCTCGCTTTCATACATTCTTGCCTGTCGCTCCCATCCAAATTCCAGAGTGGCTATGCGCTGAGAGCAGTTGGCTGGGAGCCCTTATTGTCAACAATTATGGGTGGGATGAAGTATCCGCGGATACTCACGTGATAACCCGACCCAAGATCAATGTACAGTAAAAGCGGGCCTTCCTGTATAACCAAGGAAGTGCCGGAGGGGCACGGAATATGGGGTACTTGACGACTCCCTGGTGGGGATTCCTTACCTGCTTTCCCGTTGAGTACGCTTCAATATATAGCCCAGATGAGGATACGTCACTCGCATTCATTGTCGATACTCATAGCTATCATAGCATCACCGCCAAAGCCTTGAAAGCAGCCAAGCGCAACGACAGATCCGGGGTCTTGAGGTTCTTCTTGTAATACGTCAGGTCCTTGTTCCCCTGCCACGTCTTGCCCACGATGGAGGCGACCTTCCTGCCGGCGCGCTGGATGCAATTGTTCAGCTTGGGGTAGACACCTTAGTGGTTGCCTCGAATTCCAAAGCCATAATTCCGAAGTTGCCGCCGGATTAAGTTCTTGACACTTCCAACCCACTTCTGGTCCGTCGACGAAAGGAGTACAATATGAAGACACACGTTTGCTGGAATTTTTTTTTTTCTTAAAAAAAAAAAAAAGTTGGCGTACTACAAAGACTCCCTGTATGTATCATTCCTGTGGCGGGCCGGCGGGTGCGACGGCGGCTTGAATGGGTTAAAGCTGCCCCAGTTGCCCTTTAAGGACTTGGGTATCGAGAACTTGTGGTCGGCGATGGACAAGCTCGGACCCGCCGTCTCCGGCTTCGGCTACGCCGGCCACTCGGACGACGCCGGCGGCAACAGCGACGGCAAGCGCAGCTCTGATATGCAAGCCATAGGCAGTGCAGCCTGCGTAGCTGTCAGCTTCTCCACTCCTCGTTCTGGCAAGATAGAGTCAACAAGAGGCAGCAAGGTCCTTTCTGGTTTACAAAGTTCTCGGCTAGAATGGTTCCACATAACCAGTGAGTTTTACGTTTGCGTGGCGGGAGCCCAAGGGAATGGCATCTACATCAAAAAAAGCCTGCTCGCCCAGGATCCACATATGTGCAGCCTTGACCCCAGCAGCAGCAGAGGGTCACCATCGACCCCAAGGACTAATGCGGCTTCTACAACGATGAGATATACTGACCACTCTACCACTGCAGCAGATCGCCGCCGAGAACGCCGAGCGGGATAGCCGCATCCATGCTGACATCGGCAAGACGACGAGGGAGTTTGTATGCAACGTCAGGCACGCGAAGATGCTCGATGGCATCCAGTCCAAGGTCGGGGCGAATAAGAAGAGGCCAAGGACCGAGGACGGGGACAGGGCGCAGCTGGGGGATGGTGCTGCGGATGTGGCTTCGAAAGACCGGGAGAGGAAGAGGTTCTTTAAACAGATACCCCTAGTGAAGAAGCGGGATGGAGATCAACCTGAGCATGTCACGAGCGTCCTGGGCAATATCTTTGGAGTAGCCTAGGAGTGGGTAAGCTGAAGAATTGGTAGAGATAGGTAAGGAGGAAGCTGGAGAAAGAGAGAGATAAAGGTTAGTTGGGGGAATACTATCGGGGAAGGGTGAGGAGGACTTACTACTGGTTTGACTTGGTGTTATTGGCTGGCATGTTCTTTTGCAGAGAGGCTGCACTACCTTCATTAAGGAAGTTAACAGACGCGTTTGTTTTGCCGCCTTGGTTTGACAAGTTGAGTCTGCCATTGAAGTACGGCAGAAGGTTCACGTTGGCGCCATTGAACTGTCCTACGGCTAAGATGCCTAGGAGTTGTCTCTGTCCCCGATACTTGTCGAAAGGCTTGAGGAGGAACTGGCATTGGATATCCTCTTGCAATCGGCTTGCCCTCCTGCAGGCACTTCACGGTTTAGAGGGGCAGTCTAGAGACAGGAAATAGTTGGTCGAGGCGCTGTCTGCCTAACCGCTAGCCTAGAGCGCCACAGTGTATCTGTCTGTCAATGTTTACGACAGGACAGCCCCTTTTTGGTCCTTGCCATTTCCAGCTTCCTCTTCGCTCTTGTTTCTTTCCTATTTCCTTCTTCCTTCTCACCCAACATCTTATCTTGTCTTAGCGGCGGGGCTTGAGGGCGGTGTTGGTGTTGGCGTTGAGGATGTTGGCGAGCATGTCGCGGACGATTGGGCCGGGTGGACCTCGCTGTCGTAGTAGCGCGGCTGGGGCACAAAGACGATGCGGTTGGTCAGGCCCAGGATCTCCTTGTTCGGCTGCACGATTGTGACCTTGATGTTGAAGGGTGTGAGGCTAGAGGCAATCCCTTTGGCGGTGCGGTAGCTGGGGGGCCGCGCTTGGGCAGGTCGACGAGAACCAACTTGGCCGATGCCGCGTTTGGGTGGCTCAGCCTCGAGGTTCAGGATGGCAGGATTGGTACAGAGGTGAGAGCGCAGGGGTTCAACTTCCGGCCAGACGGATTGTTCAATTTGAAGTTGTAATAGAAGGCTTGAAGTTTACTTGGGGGAGTAAAATGCTGGCCACAAGGGCAACGCCCTCGACGGCAATCATCGTCTGCCGTGACTCCAGAACGTCTCCAGACCAGCGGGGAGCGCCGCTTGCATGGGATTTCCCCGTTGCTAATCGTGCTGCCGACTTTTGGGAAGCGTTTGGATCGTCCGTTTGCTTGGAGAGCTGGATCTGTGAGCAATCCCCTCCCTTTCTTCCCAGCAACCCCCACTGACAATCAATCCCTCGCAGATCGTCCTCGACACACCGACACACCTCCTCGAGCACCGGCATAACCATCGACGGCGGCCGATAGGCGCATACAATACACAAAGCGGGGAAGGGAAGGGAAGGGAAGGGAAGGGAAGGGAAGGGAAGGGAAGGGAAGGGAAGGGAAGGGAAGGGAAGGGAAGGGAAGGGGGGGGGACTACACCCGAGCCATCAAGGCAATGCCTAACCAGGGCAAACCAACCTTCTGCCCTGCCTGCTGGGGCTGCTTTACCGACGGCGGTATACGGCGGCACATCCTCTCGGCGCACCTCTGGTGCCAGCGCTGCAACATCGTGGGGCCGCACCGCAAGATCAAGGGCCACATCCCGGAGTGCCTAGCCGCATGCGCATGCGTCGCCTGCGGTGCCGCCTGGGACGCGACGGCGGGCACGCGGCACAATTTCTGGGGCGAGGGGATGGCGCACCCGGCGACGGAGATGGGGCGGTTCTGCGCGGACGGCTGCGGGGCTTGGTTGGGGGATCGAGAGGCTGCGAGGAGGCACCATGCGGGGTGCGGGGGCATCGCGGAGGAGCTGCGCACGCAGATACCGGGCCTGGCTACGGAGTTTGTGATGGTGCCCCGGAGGGTGGCGGCGACACGGTCGGATCGGGCGACCCCGAGTTCGGCTGCGAGTTCGAGGGGGGGTTTCGGTGTCGGGGTCGCAGACTAGTCTTGGGCTTCGGACTGGAGGATCCGAGGACACGCGGTGTTGGGGGGGTTTCCACGTCCCAGAGTCCCGAGCCGCAGAGTCCCGCGCCGCAAAAACCCAACGATCCGCCCCCCGACGCAGACACCGACCCACAGGGGAATATGTCCAGCGGGCGGAGCGCATGTTCGAATAGGCCAGGGCCGGCGCAGCCAGGACTGCGGCAAGCAGCTTCATGCAGAAGGGATCCCAGATGTGGCATGACCTCGACCGGTTCCGCAACTTCCTCGAGGTGTGTGTGGTCGGCCAGCCGCTCTCTGCCGACGAGTACCTCGCCAAGGTCAGGGCCGGGACCCCGCTCAACCCAGGCGAATGGATCCTCTGCCGCGCAGAGCAGGCGCGAGCCGTTCTCTCCGCCGGCCCCCTGCAGCGGGCGATGCTGGTCCCCCAGGGGGCCAGGCAGACAAGCACCAAGGACGACGTCATGGCGTGTGACGAGCAGCGCCAGCAGATCGACTTGCACGACCAGGCGGCCAAGAACCCCAACCGCGAGGTGTAGGCCCCCAAGAGCATGTCGGTGGACGAGTTCAGGAGGCTGATAGCCGAGGACGAGCCGCGGCCGCTGAATGTGCTGTCGCTGCGGGCCTTCCGTGACAACATCATCCCGCCCTGCATAGAGGACCTGCGCCATTATAAGGTGTTCGTCAACTTCCTCCCCCGAGTGCTTCCCGTGGATTCTCCAACCCTCTACTGTTCCCAGTTGGCAATACCTTATGTGGTTCAGTTGCGTTCAAATCAGAGTGACCAATCGTCGGGTCGATCTTACATCTGAAAAGTCCTTGTCCTTGTCGGCAAACAATGTTACCATGGTCTGCCTTTGGGCAAACTGGCAACCCAATCAAAGACAAGCAGGAATACCGTCTGTTTATCTAAGTTGACGCCTCCCTGAGAATCCCGGATTCATCGATAACCAGACAGGTAAAGATACCCGAAGGCTGTGTTGTTATGCAAGAAATTCCCTTCCCTGACGCAACCAAGCGTCTCATCGTTCCCATGAACATCCCGGATGACGACCTTGCTAAAGGGTTCGTTCGAATCTGAATCGTCGCGACAGGGCTGTTGACGTTGACTATGCGAGGCGTCATGTACAGTGTCGGGTCTTGTTGCCTCGGCTGATAGCATCGCCTAAGCAACTTGACTGGGAATATGACTTGGCCCTCCCATCCCCAGCTTGGGAGTGACGGCAGCCATCTAGGGTTGGCTTTACGGTCATGGATCCAGCCTAGTGTCTGGGAAATCGTGTAGTGGAAGACCCCATAGGAAACCAGCAGGGAATGCCAGTCTCTCAAGCCACGACGGTAGGCCGAGGAATGCGTTGAGAGAGTTGTTCTCGCTTGTCATGCGACGTTTGGTGTATGCCATTAGAGACTGTTCAAACGCAAAGAGACGATCTATGTTGCGCTTGGTTCTTGGTTAGTGGGGGTTGGGTTTACTTTGACTGTCCTGGACATTAAATTAGCCTTGAATTGATTCAAGAGACAGTATCTAACGTTATACCTTTTCAAAGGAAACGGGAACAGCAGGTAAAGCCTCGGAACTAGATACTTCCAGCGGGGCAGAAGTCATTTCAGCAAGCGGCGTACTCATATCGTAGGCATGCAAGACACCAAGTCCGTCGCATATGAAGTGGACCTGGTTTGGTGTAAGTTTAGTATAGGAAGCGCCTGCTCAAGGCGCCCTCCTGAAAGGTCCACACGGGTCTTCCACCGAGACGCCCGAACTTCGACCTGGATTTCCCGCGGAACCGTGAAGAGGACTTTGCCGTCAAGAGTCTCTCGCACCTGCAGCATCCGACGAAAGGCTGCCGTAACTCCAGGCGGCCCAGCGTCAGAGTCTGTTCCCGCGAGCGCTACTATAGTCACCGTCGCGCACTCGTAAATCAGATCCATCATCTGCAGTTGCCTTTCCTTCTCGGCTGCCTGTTGAGGCGTAGGGTTGGGGGACTGGTCGATGCGCAGAGCATCTACCTAAGGCGTTTGTTAATTCGCCACCAAGATAAACGGATACAACACGGTAGTGCGTACCCAGAGATATCGTATCCCCGGCCTCTTGGTGACGAGAATGGCATCCTAGATGGTCTGTGGCAAGGTTCCTGACTCCGAGCGCCAACCGCGGGCATCACGCCACCCCAGACATAGCTAGGAGCAAAGTAGTCGCACGCTTCTAGGCAGGTAACGGTTTTGCGGTCAATGACGTCTAGCATGTACGCTGATCGTAGCTTTTCTGGCTTGTCCACCTGGCAGGAACCCGAATGATTATCCAGACAAAAATCGAGGGCCCTCTTGACTGTGGAAAAGTCGATCAGCGGCTCGAAGGTCGTGCAGTATGCCTCTTGCAACTAGGAAATTCGTAAGATGTCAATGCGATTGCCTCCCTAGTCATCTCCCCCAAAAAGACGGATAAGTTGGTATTAGTATTCAAGGTATTTACCCCGAGAAAGATAGTGGTATGCGACTGCTGCTCTGAGGAAAGCGGTCCTATTCGAGGTTCCCAAATGTAGGAACGGAAGGGTACAATTTCCAACATTTCATGATCCAGGCTCAGGCCTTGTCAGGGTAGACTGCGATAGATCAACCAACATAGCAAATAGAATAGAAGAAGAATAAGTAATAATAGCTTCCCAAGCACTATCTTGTGTTAAGCTATGCTCTAGTAGTAGTCTGCGACGCTCTGCTAGCTCAGCACGCGTCTCTGGTTGCTGTCTAGCAGCTAGGCACACTCAAACATTTTGAGAACCTAGAAGTCTAAGCATTGCTGACAGCGCAAACTTGACTAAGCTTAGAGGCGCTTAATCAGAGTCTCATCTTTTGCAGACAGATGTGTGACTAGTTTCAGCAGGAAGTCAAGTTTCTGGTTGGCACCTGCATAGGCCACTTGGATATTTCTTTTGATTGGCAGGCCTGGCAAACTGATCATGTTGTGTATAGTAGCTAAGAGGCCCATATCGTCGCAGTCACTGTCTCCCAGTCTGCACTCTTTGTCAGCTTGTGCGCCAAACCTCTTCAACAGCACGCCTGCAAAGACCGACATCAATGTCTCTAACCTTGCAGCAGCCACAGTTCTAGCCACCCACAACGCTGACGACACAGACGCCATCGTTGCAAACGCCGTCTCTTACCTACGCGGCTCCCCCGGCGTCGAGAAGCTCGCTGCCACTGCTTTGGCAGCCTAAAGCGTGATCTTCTTTTGTTAAGGAGTGCATAGTACCTTACACCGCCGAGAACCCCCTTTTCTCACGATAGTAGGTAGTTTCCAATAGCTAATATGATAAATTATTGGTAATCAAAGCTTGCAACGCCATCAACAGGGCCGCGGAGGAGGCAGCCCTACCCATAATTGCAGATCTTGCATAGTGTTTGAGTATGACATCTTCTAAAGATCTCTCTTTCCTTTATCCTCATTTTTTGTCTGGGGGGGGGGGGGGGGGGGGGGGGGCCCGGGGCGGGGGGGGGGGGGCGCGGGGCGG